>NW_005434667.1:0-1686 GCF_000315625.1 Guillardia theta CCMP2712
TTGATCGACCCTTCCTGTTTCGTGATATGTCGCCGTGGATTGCGGACCACACTTGGTTCCTGTTCTTCTCCTGTTTGGCCGAGGCTTGATAGTTTTCGTTTTGCTTCCTTCGGTATTCTTGTAGCTCCTCCTGTTCAGGGATCAGGTGTACTGTGAGTTGGACAATTATTCTCTCTTGTTCCGACTCCTTGCAGTAGACAATCAGGTCGTCTTGTGACTTCCTGAGGCTCCGATCGCCCGTCCTCCAGAAATTTGCAGCGTAGCATATTTCTGATCCTTTAGGTACCTTACCGACTAGCATGAAGCCGTCAGGGATTTCTTTCCTGAAGCAAGTTTGGTTCCATCCGATCAAGATTGTTCCAGACTCGCATGCGGCGTAGCTGAGGTATTGTTCCTGTTGGTCGATCCATATTATTTCACGTCGAACCTCGTCTTCCTGCAAGCTATCGGTTGCGGCCTGGATTGTCGGGTGATAGAGGGTGGGCCAGTTGCTGAACTGTTTTGTTTCAGCGAGCATCCCCAAGTGTTCTAGAAATTCGTACGACAGCGGAAGGCCTTGTTGTCTATCTCGAATTTCAGCCATGGCGGTGGTTAGATGTTCCCACCAAGCTTGCGAGTTGAGTGAGCTGTTATGTGTTTTGCTGATATACTTAGCAATTTGCAGTAGGATCTCTGTCTTCTCTGGGTTCTTGGCTCCATCGTCATCTTCTTTCCTCGCAAATGGCGCCGAGCGAAGGGAAGGTTCAGCTTCTTTGATGTCTTGTTCTTGGCCCGTGTGACTTCTGGGCCGGTCCATGATTGCTATGTCGCCCTTGATTTTGAAACTTTCCTTACCTTTTAGGATTAGGTGTTCCTGTTGATCCAGATTGCCTAGTAGTTTAGCCATGAGGGATCTTGTGTTTGCATGAGCTGGGTGTGGCCTTCTCTCTTCTGCTGCTTCCCGATGCTTTTTGGATGTCTCCTCCCGGTCCTCCTCTGATTGCGGGTGTGACTTTCGTTTTCGGGTTGTAGCACTATCCTGCGAGGCAACCTCTCGTCTTTTCCTCTTTGTTCCTGATGCTCTGTTGACGCTGCTTACCCAGATGACATTTTCTTGTAGCAGTTGCATTACAATCCCCTCCGCCTCCTCGCGTTGCCTTGGGAAAGGCCAGAGCTTCCTTGGCAAATGCAGTTCTTCGTCAGCGATAGGTCGTATATTGCGTAGCAAGGAGAATTGGAGTTTCGGGAGTTGCCTCCATAAAGCTTGGAAGGTCGTCCAGCCTTGTGGTCTGTCGCTGTCGTTCAAGTTTGCCACCATATCCTCCATCCTATGAAGGAGGGAGATGCTTCCAGGTAGGTGACCTGCTTCTATGTGGGCCCAGCTGATCCTCGTGTTTAGTTTTTCCGCCAGCCAGACTGCTAAAGCTTCGGGTCCCCGCACCACATCACGCTCCATAGTTCGAAAATTCATTTCTCTTTGGAGCTCGAGGATTGTTTGGCATCCCCATTCCGCAAACCAGTTTCTGAGTTTAGATATCAGTCTATCTTGGGATGTCTCCACCTTGCTTACTATTCACTTCTCGTTCGATGTATCGTAGCGCTGCTCGCCCTAGGATTGGGGCAGGATGAGGGACCTGCAGCCCTCCATTCTCTGTTGGCAGGTAGAATATACCATTTCCCTGTACTTTTGCTCAGTCCTAACGCTTG
>NW_005434667.1:2207-8598 GCF_000315625.1 Guillardia theta CCMP2712
ATTGCCTAGAGAGGATGCATAGCACCAAGTTGGCCAGTTGTGGGCTACTTGCTCCACCTTGAGGCAGCCCGATCATTAGAGGTATTTTCCCTGTGTTGAACTCGTTTGTTTGTATTTGCAGTTCGACTCCACTGTTGCAGGCTATCACAGTTCTAATGTCCTCAGGATGGAAGCCTAGGCTGTTCATTGCCTGCTCGACCACCTCGATTGCCACATTGTTAAAGAAGTTCGCAAAGTCCAGGTACAAGAGAATGAGGGACGTTTTGGCCTCTTCTGCTTCTTCTACGATCGAGATCAGTCGATGAGCCTGCCGACTTGTGCTTCTGCCTGGACGGAACCCCTCCTGGAAGTTTGTGAGGACGTTATTTGCTTCTACTGTCTTACTCAGACGATGCGCCAGGATTGCCTGAACCAGCCGAGTAAGCGTTGACATGACGCATATAGGCCGCATGTTTTCGAGAATGTGACAGAATTGATTTTTTGGCAGGAGGCGTACTCTCGCTGTCTTGTTGAGAACCTCAGCTTTGCCTTCTAGGGCTGCATTGACTAACTTGCCAACTTCCTCTCGGCATGCTGGTGGCAGCGCCCGCAGCACTTCGTTCGAAATGAGGTCAAGTCCTGCAGCCTTTCGTCTCGGCGCCGAGGCGAGCCAGACGTCAATCTCTCCCGGTGCCAGGGGTCTGGTGATTTCCTGTTGTTGTCTCCTTGAAAGCTGCACCCCCTCAGGCGGTGTGATCCGTCTTGGGGCCACGGTTGTGAACGACTTACATTTTGTGCAGTACGGGGTCATCCCTCCCCCTCCGATGGTCTCGTCGCTTGAGTCAGCCAAGGGGAGCATACATCCGATGTTTGAGCATTTTGAGCAGGTCCCTTGTTTCGTGCATGCGTTGACGCTGAAGAAGAATCGTGTATGGTCCGCGTCCTCAAGCTCTCTAACCTTCTGCATTGGGAGATGATCCGTGAGATCACGGTATCCTGCTATCTCCCATGTTGTTTTATCCCATTTGAGGATCTTTTCATCTTCCGACATCAGTCCGAGGTGTATGCCTCCTCCATTCCTGTCGTCTCCCTCAAACATCCGCTCGATCCCAATCATCAGTTGCTGGTTTGCACTCCAAAATGCTCTAACACCCCTCGTGTCTTCGCTAGATAGGGTTGCTTCGAGTTGGTTGATGAGCTCGTCGGCATTGTCGACTATCTTGCCGAGCAGTCTAAGAGCCAAGCCTTTGTGGCAACGAAGGGAGTTAGGGTGTTTTTTCTTGATGTCTTGACTTATCATCGGTTCTTTGGGAGTGAAATCATTCTTGCGTCCCATTGCATTCTGGGATTCACGGCTGCCTACCGTGCCTAGCCGTGTTTGCTGCTGTTGGCAGATCTCTTGGAAAACTTCGTTGTTTTGTTCTTCACATATCGTTCTGAACCTCTCGATCTTAGTTCGCAATTCTCTTTGTAATGTAGCTTCCGTAGGTACACCAGTCGCTGGGCTTTGCTGTGATGCTTCCCTAAGTTTAGTCCGCAAGTTGCGGATCGATCTCTTCAAATCCATTTGTTCTTTGTTCGAATGTCGCCTCCCTCCCTTTCTGATTTTCACCTCCTTTAGTGGTAGAGAGTTGGCGAGCATCTCACAAATGTTACATTCTTGCGCCTTAGCTCGCATGTCTCGTATGTTTGCATCTAGTTGTTGCGCCCATTCGATCTTCTTCTCCTCCCACGAATCGCGATCCAGCACCCATCTGCTTTTAGGGGTTTCCCCCTTCTTCTGTCGTGAATTCATCTGATGCACTTCTACTCGTGGGATTAGCTGCGTCTCCTCGGACGTGAACTTGGTGTGTACTTGCACCACCAGGGCTCTGTGATCAACTGCTCCCCCTATCACACAGCCGTCGACCGTCCACGATTGAAGGGAGATGTTGGGAAAGTTGTCCTCGTCACTTGGGGGGTGAATAGCGAGAACTGCGTCGAGTTTGGCTTCTATCAGTTCTTGTTTGTACCATGTTGAGAAGGTAAATGTTGTCCCAGTCTCGCTGATCTGTTCATATGAGAGTGTACGGTGTGCGGAAAGGTCTGCCAGGAATTTCTCGAATCTCTCATCTGCTTTTGCGGTGATAGATGAGGGGGAATATCCTCTCCGCATTGGTGTTGTTGTGTTGGTTCTTGCTGCATTAAAGTCTCCGGCTATGATGTGTGTCTCTCTCGTTCCCAGAGCGAGGTGTAGCAGCTCTGCCCACAGTTCCCCTTGCTCTCGAATCGCATTTTCCGCAGGTACCTGATGGAGGTTTGTGACTAAGAAAGAGTTTTTCCCTGTTCCGACTTTGATCGAAAACACTCGGTTTCGATATTTCTTTTCTTTGTTGCACGCCTGGTGAGCGGCAGGGGAGGGTGACGGCGACAGGGCCGCATGTACCAGCGTTACCAACCTCAGGTCTCCTTTCCCCTTCTTCGCATTGATCTTTGCAGGCCCCAGGAAGATTCTGTAGCAGGCCCAGTTCTCCTTGATCATCTTCCTCAATTTGTTCTCGTCGCGGGCCGAGACCCTTACCTCTTGTAGTAGCACAACCCCAGGTTGGAAGGACTGGATTAAGTATGCGAGGATGTGCTTGAGAACAAAGTGATTGCAACCATTCACATTTTGTGAGATGAGGAAACCTGGGTCTGAACTTTTTCGATGCATCTGCGCCCAATCATTGCCCCTTTGCTCCTCCTGCCTTTTCCCCCTCCGCTCCTTCCCTCTCTGGGAGGTTTTCTCTCCTGAGTGTGCATTCTCCTCCATTTCCTCACCAAAAAGTCTTGGTTGGGGCTTCGTGGTGGTCGCCTGCCGCTGGATTGCGATCGGCTGTACCTTCTCCTCAGGCTTTGCCGTCGAGGTCATCGGCCGCTGGATTGCGTTTGGCTGTACCTCCTCCTCAAGCTTTGTCGTCGAGGTCATCAGCCGCTGGATTGCGTTCGGCTGTACCTCCTCCTCCGGCTTTGTCGTCGATTTCAAGCTCTCTTGCACCCTCGCCTTCTTCGGCAGAGATCGCAGAATTACCTGGGCCGTTTCCTCCATCTTCTCCAGATGGGTGAGAGCTGCAATCAGTTGTGTTCTGGTTTGCCTCAGCCATTCTTGCGGAAGTCTTAGTCTTGTCCTCGTTTCCATCGTTGCTAGCCAGTCTTGATTTGTCTCGCAGAGCAGTAGGGTGTGAAGGATAGCGAACACTCCGCAGTTGAAGTTATCTTCCTGTTGGAAGGCTGAGCACCACTGTATCTGCCATGGGGCATTGGTCTGATCGTCAAAGATGTGTTCGATCACTCCGATTGTCAGCTCAGCCATTTCTCTTGCTCCTTTTGCGTGCTCCCCCGTTGTTACAAGATTCCTCGCTCCCTCGATCCCTCGTGGGTCCCTCGTTGTGCTCGTTCTGTCCTCGCAGAGGGGGTCCAATATGTACGCGCATCGCCGATCATATCTTAATGCAATTAGAATCCAGTGGTTGCTGTGGATGATAGTTGGAAACAGGAAGGTGTGTTGCTCATCTCTCAAGCTGCTGAGGTGAAATCTGTTCCCGACTCTCAAGCGGGACGCCTCGTCTCGCAGACTGGATATTACCCTTGGCAAGAAGATGATGTTCCGCGTTTGCTGGTCCTCGTGGGCTCTCCCTTTGCGTACCATGTGTATTGCTCGTCCTCCTTGAAGAGCCTTGCTCATCTCATTGAGAGTAACTTCGATCATGTTCTCGCATAAAAATCCGCTTACTCCTCGATTGTTCAGGGCAGTGATGCCAAATTCCTTGTCGCCTCGTTTGTCTGACCATGGGATCTCCTCGATCCAATCAAAAAAATACAGTGTTCTATCTACATGTTGCGTTTCCTTTGAAACCGTTTCCATCTCCCCCCCTTGCCTACTCCCGGCACTCCCCCCTTCCTCCTCCCTTCCTCCTCCTGTCATGATTCGGTTTTAGAGTTGAGAGGCAACCTCTCCCTCTTGGTTGCCACTCTCCTCTTCCATCTCCAGTCCCATCTCCTCCTCTGCCTTGCTCAAGAGAAACTCAATTTCGTCTCCCGAGCCAACGCTGCCTTGGTAGGTTAGCGTAGCTGTGAGAACTAATTTATTCAGGGCAAGAAACAACAGGTCAGTTCGAAATTCTTTTTGTTGTTTCTCCCCTCCTCTCCCTGTTGCTTTTGCAAAGGCTCCCTGGCGTCTTCTTGATGCTACCGTCTCCCACGCATGCTGCTCGCTTACTCTTGCAATCTTACTCTTCAAAACTTGCATGTCGTCGTCCTGGGTTGCCGAGGATGATTCCGCCCATTCCTTCAGCGTCGGAAAACATGCATTTCCAGGAGATGACAAGCTGTCGTACAGGCCGACGATGGCTCCATCGAGCCTGAGTTTGCAAGCTTGGTTTTCTGCACTCTGTCCCTGGTTGACAGTCTCCTCTAGAACTTTGTAGATGTCTTCGAGGACCACGTTTGCCTCTGGTTCTGGGATGTTGATCTCATTCTCGATCCGTTCGAGATCTACCTGTGCCCACAGAGGCTCCGTGGGGGGTTCTGTAGCGATCGCTTCCCAAAGGTTGGCACTGCCTGGCTCTAGGAGAAGAAGTTTCCCCGCCCTGTCCCATGGCGCAAAGGACCTGAGTATGTCGATCGCCGTTTCTTTTTCTGAGAAGCTGAGCACTAGATGTTCACCGTTCCAGCTGTTGGTCTCGACATCTTCCTTCGAGGAGATCTTGACGATGTGCTCAGCCGCTGACTCCTTCCAGCTCGCCACGATCCGTCTCGATCTGTTCAGCTTCCTCTCTGGTGAACCTTCCCTTCTGTGCTTTACTCTTGACCAGCACCTCATAGGTCACTCTTCGTGGTACTGCTCCTAGCGCGTCGGGCAAGAAGTCCAACCTAATTGGATGCTGTCTCGTTACCCTGGTGATTGCACTAACCTGAGTAGTGAACCATTTGAGGATCTTTTCATCTTCCGACATCAGTCCGAGGTGTATGCCTCCTCCATTCCTGTCGTCTCCCTCAAACATCCGTAGCGTGGTGCTCAGGACGTCCGTCGAAGAGCATCTCGCAATCCAATCGATCTCTCTTCCTTGTCGTATCTCGTCCACTCCGGCTGCTGCGAAAGTGCGTTTGTTGGGCTGACCTTGAGGTCTCCTCTTCGTCTTGACCTCTAGCTGCATGCCCGCTTCCGGCTGCACCTCCAACACAGCTATTCCTTGTTGCAGCAGGTGTTGACGATAGATCTCCGTAATCCCAGCTGAGTTCATGCCATTCATCTTGAGGAGGTGAGAGAACTCAGCTAGGGCCCCCGCCTTGCCAGAGTGCTTATCCTTCTGTGGCCTTATCTTGAAGGAGCAAGGATGCTTCGAATGCGCGTTCACCGCGCGGATCATCTTTCCGTCGATCCTGAAGTTCGTCTGTCCTTTCCACAGCAGTTCTGCTGCGTCGTTCAATTGGAGTGTTGCCACGACTGGGATTTCATCCACTGTCGGAATCAAATCTTTCTTGATCGGGGCTCTCCACGAGATGCATTTCTTGCCCTGCTCCTCGTGCACCAAGAGTCCTTGATCCTTCAACTTCTCACACAGTACCTCAACTTGTTTTATGTACTGGGTAGGAACTCCGAGGATAGCCATGGTAATCAGTTTACCACTCTCGGGGGACGCTCCTGAAGCATCGATGCAGGCACTCTTGTCTAGTACCTCCTGTTTGTCTGCGTTCCATGCAGAGACATACCACGACTGTCCTTCTTCCCCCCATTCTTTGATGGCATCCTCCTGGCTCCTGACTTCAGCATGTTTGCAGGTCTGTCGAATGGCTTCGGCTAAGGCGTTCATCGAGACTTCCTTGGACTGCAAGGCTCTGCCTGTCCTGCTCTGAGGGTACTGCCTGACGAAGTGTTCCAATCTTCGGATCAGCTCTCCTAGCGAAGGTGCTGAAGGCGTCGTGTCCTTGTTTAGGAACTGGGAAACTCGGACACGAGCAATCTGTTTCCTTTCCTCTTTGGATAGATACCACATGATCAAACAACCGTTTCTGCACAGAAAAATATCCTGTTCAGCACCCTAGCTCGCAGGGATCCCCTCAAACTGCAGGGGAGGAGAGCATGTCTGTTACTCCAGCGGTCTGTCTGTTACTCCAGCGGTCTGTCTGTTACTCCAGCGGTCTGTCTGTTACTCCAGCGGTCTGTCTGTTACTCCAGCGGTCTGTCTGTTACTCCAGCGGTCTGTCTGTTACTCCAGCGGTCATGTCTGTTACTCCAGCGGTCTGTCTGTTACTCCAGCGGTCTGTCTGTTACTCCAGCGGTCTGTCTGTTACTCCAGCGGTCTCCTAAACCCTAAACCCTAAACCCTAAACCCTTAACCTTAACCCTAAACCCTAAACCTAAACCCTTAACCCTAATCCTAAACCCTAGTAG
>NW_005434667.1:8698-18944 GCF_000315625.1 Guillardia theta CCMP2712
AGCGGCTGGAGTTGGACCGCTGCAAGGGACTGGCGCAGCAGCTGATAGCGATAGACGGCAGCTATCTCAGCCGTTGTCATGCCGCCCAAGGTTAGCAGGTGAGTCAGCTCTGCCAAGCTGCCCCCTTTGCCCCAGGGTCCTCTCTTGGCTCGAATCTTGAAAGATCGATCGTGCACGATGCTCACATGTACAGCTGTGAACTTGCGACCATCGATCGCGAAGTCCTCTCTTCCCTGCCAGAGCTTCTCCGCTTGTGCATTGCGGAGGAAGGAAACAGTCACCGGGATCTCCTCAGCACTCGCTATCTCGGGTCTATACGGAGCCTTCCACATGATTGCTTTACTCTCTTGCACTGAGTCTACGATCAGTCCGATCTCTTCAAATTTCTTCTTCAGCTTTTCTTCATGGTTGACATACACCGAGGAGATGCCCAGGAGAGTCATGGAGATGAAGGAAGTCACCTCGTTGCCTGCTGAGGCGGTGTATGTCTCGACCTTCTCCTTCTTGGCTTCTTCAATCTGCTGCATAAACCACTCTCTGGATGCGTCACTCCATCCAGTCATCGCTTCTTGCAGAAACTCACGTCGTGCCTGCTGACATGTCGAGCGGATGGCTTCTGCGATAGCGTCGGGGGTGCATCCCTCCACAGCCTTGCAAGCCTGGGCTGTCCTGCTGTTCGGATAACGCTTCGCGAAGCTCTTCACCCTCTCGACGAGATCAGCTTCGAGGACAGAGGCATCCACAATTCCGCTCTGCGTGTATTGGCATGATCTCCGATACAGCAGGTTGCGAACATTTTCATCATACTGAAGAACCATACTTAGAAAGCTATTTGAAGTATACAAACCTCTCGCTTGCAGCTTCCTTGGCGCCCTGGCGGCTTCCCCTACACCTGACGAGGAGCCATGCTGCCGAAAATAACGGCGCCTGCCGAAAATAACGGCGCCTGCCGAAAATAACGGCGCCTGCCGAAAATAACGGCGCCTGCCGAAAATAACGGCGCCTGCCGAAAATAGCGGCGCCTGCCGAAAATAACGGCGCCTGCCGAAAATAACGGCGCCTGCCGAAAATAACGGCGCCTGCCGAAAATAACGGCGCCTGCCGAAAATAACGGCGCCTGCCGAAAATAACGGCGCCTGCCGAAAATAACGGCGCCTGCCGAAAATAACGGCGCCTGCCGAAAATAACGGCGCCTGCCGAAAATAACGGCGCCTGCCGAAAATAACGGCGCCTGCCGAAAATAACGGCGCCTGCCGAAAATAACGGCGCCTGCCGAAAATAACGGCGCCTGCCGAAAATAACGGCGCCTGCCGAAAATAACGGCGCCTGCCGAAAATAACGGCGCCTGCCGAAAATAACGGCGCCTGCTAAACCCTAAACCCTAAACCCTAAACCCTAAACCCTAAACCCTAAACCCTAGTAGTAGTAGTAGTAGTAGTCGATTTTATTAGAATGCTAGAATAGTCGCATCGGGTACCTTCCCGGTCTAGTCTAGTCTAAATGGGTTCTGACGCTTGGCAGAGCGGCCCTTCTTGGATGGCCCGTTGTGGCATCCAGGGTTCTATCGCTGTTCCGCTTTTTCTGTTGTTTCCATAGTCCTCCGTTCCGAGCCGCCGGTGCCGTATCTCCTCCGGGCCCGGGTTGACGGTTTCAGTGTAACCGTCCACCTTTCTATTTTTTGCGCTAAGTCCATGTCCCTTCCCCGCCTGCCGCCTGTGAAGCTTCCCCGTCAGTCTGTCCTTGTTGACCTTTCCCCTGTCGTCATCCATCTGTCTCCTGTGTCCTTGCCCCTTCCTTGCCATGTTGGTTGTTTTTCGCCTATGAGGCTTCACCTTCGGTCTGTCCGTTGACCGTTGCCCTTTCGTCTTCATCTGTCTTCTGTGTCCTTGCCCCTTCCCAGCCATGCTGATCCTGGTTGCTAGCTTTTGAGGCTTCCCTTGTGATCTGTCCTCGTTGATATTTACCCCTTCATCTTCCAACCATCTTATATCCTTCATGCTTGTTCTCTGTTGGTCGTGTCTCCTCGTCTCCTTGAGGTCCACAGCATGTGTTGCACTTCGAGCAGCTGGATGACTATCTTGGTCATGGCTCTGTCAATCATATCCTCGTCCATGAGCAAGTTCCGGAAATTTGTGGTCCATTCCCGCTCCATAATACTGCCTCTCACTCCTGCAATGAACGTGGCTTGTATGACCTCTGTGTTGTCGCTCCTACTTGTCATCTCTGCCCGCAGTGCTGCATATTTCTGTTCTTTCTCCTGAAACTTTGCTTTCAGGTTTGCCAGACTGCTTCCCTCGCCCGTGAACTCTGAAGTTCTTGCTATCTCCACCAGCACAATGCGATTGCTTCCTCTGAAGTAGCAGAGCCCATCTGGTATAAGATTGCCGTGCTCTGGTGCAGTCAGTCCTAGCCCTGTCATAGAGTTGATTGGCGTTTGCCACCAACTCTCCTGTTCAACACTTTTCTTCTTCCAGCTTTCTGTCAGGCATCCCTTGATTGTCTCCATTACTCTGTTGTGTGCCAAAGCGATCATGAGCTCAAATTCTTTGCAGGCTAGCTGGATATGCACCCAGCTTTCTTCCCTGCCTTCGCACCATGGGCAACAGGGGGATGTCGTCTTCTTCCACTGGAACAGCTTTTTCCTCGTAGGTGCTGACCAGGTAATAGCTTGGATGGCTGTCCGAAGTACTGATCCTCGACACCTCTGTAAGGCTCGACCTAGGATCCTTCTGCCCACTTGTGGTTCCAGGAGAAAGGTTTCCGTCAAGGTAAGGGGGGCTTCTTTCCTCCTCAGTTCCAGTTGTTCTTCTCTGATTATCTTATCCCATATTTTCAGTCGATCCATCCCCGGCTTGAAGTTCTCTTCGTCTGCAATGCAGAATCCCAAGTCGCTGTCGATGAGGGCCCTTTCCCACGTGGAGGAGAAGGAGGATTTTCCCTTGCGAGCTTCCTCTGCAGCTTCTTGCACTACGGTGTGGTCTGCGATCAGAGAGAGGTTGATCTCAATGCCTTCCCGCTGAAATTTGCTCAGGCATTCCTGCAGTCTTCCTGCCAAGTCGTATACGAGCTCGTCTTCATACTGCATGGTAGACCATCTGAGGGTGTCCGTAAGAAAGCGATGCATTCGGGTTGATTTAAAGAGGACGAAGATTTTCCTGATTGTTTTCTGTTTGCCTCTTTGTTCCCAAATCGCTTGTAGGAGTATGCAGAGTGCGATGGTATGTGCTCTGATGACGCTACATTTTCCGTGTATCTTGATCGCTCCGCGTTCCTGCTCTCCTTCCTTTTCTTGCGTGCTGTATCCTATCGACATTGATCGACCCTTCCTGTTTCGTGATATGTCGCCGTGGATTGCGGACCACACGTGGTTCCTGTTCTTCTCCTGTTTGGCCGAGGCTTGATAGTTTTCGTTTTGCTTCCTTCGGTATTCTTGTAGCTCCTCCTGTTCAGGGATCAGGTGTACTGTGAGTTGGACAATTATTCTCTCTTGTTCCGACTCTTTGCAGTAGACAATCAGGTCGTCTTGTGACTTCCTGAGGCTCCGATCGCCCGTCCTCCAGAAATTTGCAGCGTAACATATTTCTGATCCTTTAGGTACCTTACCGACTAGCATGAAGCCGTCAGGGATTTCTTTCCTGAAGCAAGTTTGGTTCCATCCGATCATGATTGTTCCGGACTCGCATGCGGCGTGGCTGAGGTATTGCTCCTGTTGGTCGATCCATATTATTTCACGTCGAACCTCGTCGTCCTGCAAGCTGTCTGTTGCGGCCTGGATTGTCGGGTGATAGAGGGTGGGCCAGTTGCTGAACTGTTTTGTTTCAGCGAGCATCCCCAAGTGTTCTAGAAATTCGTACGACAGCGGAAGGCCTTGTTGTCTATCTCGGATTTCAGCCATGGCGGTGGTTAGATGTTCCCACCAAGCTTGCGAGTTGAGTAAGCTGTTGTGTTTTTTGCTGATATGCTTAGCAATTTGCAGTAGGATCTCTGTCTTCTCTGGGTTCTTGGCGCCATCTTCATCTTCTTTCCTCGCAAATGGTGCCGAGCGAAGGGAAGGTTCGGCTTCTTTGATGTCTTGTTCTTGGCCCGTGTGACTTCTGGGCCGGTCCATGATTGCTATGTCGCCCTTGATTTTGAAACTTTCCTTACCTTTTAGGATAAGGTGTTCCTGTTGATCCAGATTGCCTAGTAATTTAGCCATGAGGGATCTTGTGTTTGCATGAGCTGGGTGTGGCCTTCTCTCTTCTGCTGCTTCCCGATGCTTTTTGGATGTCTCCTCCCGGTCCTCCTCTGATTGCGGGTGTGACTTTCGTTTTCGGGTTGTAGCACTATCCTGTGTGACAGCCTCTCGTCTTTTCCTCTTTGTTCCTGATGCTCTGTTGACGCTGCTTACCCAGATGACATTTTCTTGTAGCAATTGCATTACGATCCCCTCCGCCTCCTCGCGTTGCCTTGGGAAAGGCCAGAGCTTCCTTGGCAAATGCAGTTCTTCGTCCGCGATAGGTCGTACATTGCGTAGCAAGGAGAATTGGAGTTTCGGGAGTTGCCTCCATAAGGCTTGGAAGTTCGTCCAGCCCTGTGGTCTGTTACAGTCGTTCAAGTTTGCCACCATATCCTCCATCCTATGAAGGAGGGAGATGCTTCCAGGTAGGTGACCTGCTTCTATATGGGCCCAGCTGATCCTCGTGTTTAGTTTTTCCGCCAGCCAGACTGCTAAAGCTTCGGGTCCCCGCACCACATCCCGCTCCATAGTTCGAAAATTCATTTCTCTTTGGAGCTCGAGCATTGTTTGACACCCCCATTTTACGCACGAGTTTCTGAGTTTAGATATCAGTCTATCTTGGATGTCTCCACCATGCTTACTATTCACTTCTCGTTCGATGTATCGTAACGCTGCTCTCCCTAGGATTGGGGCAGGATGAGGGACCTGCAGCCCTCCATTCTCTGTTGGCAGGTAGAATATACCATTCCCTGTACTTTTGCTTAGGCCTAACGCTTTTTTAAAAGCTCGTATCCACAGTTGATCTAATTCTTGTAGGTCTCGCCAAGTCCATCCAGTCATGACTGCGGAGTAGCGAAAGACGTTGAGAATTCCAACTTTCACCAGGTAAAATTTTTGCGCAGGAGTATAACTCGACGAGCTGATATTGTTGATCAGTTCTTTGGTTTCTTCAAAGACGTATGCTCGTTCTCCCCAAGTGAAAGGGCAGCCCTTTATTCTTCGTCTTTCTTCCTTCCACAGAGAGATGCGATAGCCGAGATATTTGAACGGTTTAGTAGCCGGTAGGGCTTCGACAGGTTCCCCCATGACCGTTATTTTGTTCGCACCAGGAACCTCTCCCTTGCGAGCATAGTCGAAGCTGGTTATCTCTGATTTCTTATTGTTGATTTGCAGTCCTGACCATTTGCAGAAGGAATCCACCACTGCTACCAACTCTCGCATTTCTTTCATCGTGTGTGCGATGAGTACCATGTCATCGGCGAAGGACAGGTTGTTTGTTGTTCCTGTGCTGCACTTGTCCAATTGCCTAGAGAGGATGCATAGCACCAAGTTGGCCAGTTGTGGGCTACTTGCTCCACCTTGTGGCAGCCCGATCATTAGAGGTATTTTCCCTGTGTTGAACTCGTTTGTTTGTATTTGCAGTTCGACTCCACTGTTGCAGGCTATCACAGTTCTAATGTCTTCAGGATGGAAGCCTAGGCTGTTCATTGCCTGCTCGACCACCTCGATCGCCACATTGTTAAAGAAGTTCGCAAAGTCCAGGTACAAGAGAATGAGGGACGTTTTGGCCTCTTCTGCTTCTTCTACGATCGAGATCAGTCGATGAGCCTGCCGACTTGTGCTTCTGCCTGGACGGAACCCCTCCTGGAAGTTTGTGAGGACGTTATTTGCTTCTACTGTCTTACTCAGACGATGCGCCAGGATTGCCTGAACTAGTCGAGTAAGCGTTGACATGACGCATATTGGCCGCATGTTTTCGAGAATGTGACAGAATTGATTTTTTGGCAGGAGGCGTACTCTCGCTGTCTTGTTGAGAACCTCAGCTTTGCCTTCTAGGGCTGCATTGACTAACTTACCAACTTCCTCTCGGCATGCTGGTGGCAGCGCCCGCAGCACTTCGTTCGAAATGAGGTCAAGTCCTGCAGCCTTTCGTCTCGGCGCCGAGGCGAGCCAGACATCAATCTCTCCCGGTGCCAGGGGTCTGGTGATTTCCTGTTGTTGTCTCCTTGAAAGCTGCACCCCCTCAGGCGGTGTGATCCGTCTTGGGGCCACGGTTGTGAACGACTTACATTTTGTGCAGTACGGGGTAATCCCTCCCCCTCCGATGGTCTCGTCGCTTGAGTCAGCCAAGGGGAGCATACATCCGATGTTTGAGCATTTTAAGCAGGTCCCTTGTTTCGTGCATGCGTTGACGCTGAAGAAGAATCGTGTATGGTCCGCGTCCTCTAGCTCTCTAACCTTCTGCATTGGGAGATGATCCGTGAGATCACGGTATCCTGCTATCTCCCATGTTGTTTTATCCGATTCTTCTAGTGCTACAATTGCTTTCGTGATTGTGTTTGCAGGTAGCAGTGATAGAAAGATCCAGTCATCTGTCCCTTCTCGCTCGATCCCAATCATCAGTTGCTGGTTTGCACTCCAAAATGCTCTAACGCCCCTCGTGTCTTCGCTAGATAAGGTTGCTTCGATTTGGTTGATGAGCTCGTCGGCATTGTCGACTATCTTGCCGAGCAGTCGAAGAGCCAAGCCTTTGTGGCAACGAAGGGAGTTAGGGTGTTTTTTCTTGATGTCTTGACTTATCATCGGTTCTTTGGGAATGAAATCATTCTTGCGTCCCATTGCATTCTGGGATTCACGGCTGCCTACCGTGCCTAGCCGTGTTTGCTGCTGTTGGCAGATCTCTTGGAAAACTTCGTTGTTTTGTTCTTCACATATCGTTCTGAACCTCTCGATCTTAGTTCGCAATTCTCTTTGTAATGTAGCTTCCGTAGGTACTCCAGTCGCTGGGCTTTGCTGTGATGCTTCCCTAAGTTTAGTCCGCAAGTTGCGGATCGATCTCTTCAAATCCATTTGTTCTTTGTTCGAATGTCGCCTCCCTCCCTTTCTGATTTTCACCTCCTTTAGTGGTAGAGAGTTGGCGAGCATCTCACAAATGTTACATTCTTGCGCCTTAGCTCGCATGTCTCGTATGTTTGCATCTAGTTGTTGCGCCCATTCGATCTTCTTCTCCTCCCACGAATCGCGATCCAGCACCCATCTGCTTTTAGGGGTTTCCCCCTTCTTCTGTCGTGAATTCATCTGATGCACTTCTACTCGTGGGATTAGCTGCGTCTCCTCGGACGTGAACTTGGTGTGTACTTGCACCACCAGGGCTCTGTGATCAACTGCTCCCCCTATCACACAGCCGTCGACCGTCCACGATTGAAGGGAGATGTTTGGAAAGTTGTCCTCGTCACTTGGGGGGTGAATAGCGAGAACTGCGTCGAGTTTGGCTTCTATCAGTTCTTGTTTGTACCATGTTGAGAAGGTAAATGTTGTCCCAGTCTCGCTGATCTGTTCATATGAGAGTGTACGGTGTGCGGAAAGGTCTGCCAGGAATTTCTCGAATCTCTCATCTGCTTTTGCGGTGATAGATGAGGGGGAATATCCTCTCCGCATTGGTGTTGTTGTGTTGGTTCTTGCTGCATTAAAGTCTCCGGCTATGATGTGTGTCTCTCTCGTTCCCAGAGCGAGGTGTAGCAGCTCTGCCCACAGTTCCCCTTGCTCTCGAATCGCATTTTCCGCAGGTACCTGATGGAGGTTTGTGACTAAGAAAGAGTTTTTCCCTGTTCCGACTTTGATCGAAAACACTCGGTTTCGATATTTCTTTTCTTTGTTGCACGCCTGGTGAGCGGCAGGGGAGGGTGACGGCGACAGGGCCGCATGTACCAGCGTTACCAACCTCAGGTCTCCTTTCCCCTTCTTCGCATTGATCTTTGCAGGCCCCAGGAAGATTCTGTAGCAGGCCCAGTTCTCCTTGATCATCTTCCTTAATTTGTTCTCGTCGCGGGCCGAGACCCTTACCTCTTGTAGTAGCACAACCCCAGGTTGGAAGGACTGGATTAAGTATGCGAGGATGTGCTTGAGAACAAAGTGATTGCAACCATTCACATTTTGTGAGATGAGGAAACCTGGGTCTGAGCTTTTTCGATGCATCTGCGCCCAATCATTGCCCCTTTGCTCCTCCTGCCTTTCCCCCCTCCGCTCCTTCCCTCTCTGGGAGGTTTTCTCTCCTGATTGTGCATTCTCCTCCATTTCCTCACCCAGATGTCTTGGTTGGGGCTTCGTGGAGGTCGCCTGCCGCTGGATTGCGATCGGCTGTACCTCCTCCTCAAGCTTTGTCGTCGAGGTCATCAGCCGCTGGATCGCGTGTGGCTGTACCTCCTCCTCAAGCTTTGTCGTCGAGGTCATCAGCCGCTGGATTGCGTTCGGCTGTACCTCCTCCTCCGGCTTTGTCGTCGAGGTCATCAGCCGCTGGATTGCGTTCGGCTGTACCTCCTCCTCCGGCTTTGTCGTCGATGTCAAGTTCTCTTGCACCCTCGCCTCCTTCGGCAGAGATCGCAGAATTACCTGGGCCGTTTCCTCCATCTTCTCCAGATGGGTGAGAGCTTCCATCGTTGCTAGCCAGTCTTGATTTGTCTCGCAGAGCAGTAGGGTGTGAAGGATAGCGAACACTCCGCAGTTGAAGTTATCTTCCTGTTGGAAGGCTGAGCACCACTTTACCTGCCATGGGGCGTTGGTCTGATCGTCAAAGATGTGTTCGATCACTCCGATTGTCAGCTCAGCCATTTCTCTTGCTCCGTGCTCCCCCGTTGTTGCAAGATTCCTCGCTCCCTCGATCCCTCGTGGGTCCCTCGTTGTGCTCGTTCTGTCCTCGCAGAGAGGGTCCAATATGTACGCGCATCGCCGATCATATCTTAATGCAATTAGAATCCAGTGGTTGCTGTGGATGATAGTTGGAAACAGGAAGGTGTGTTGCTCATCTCTCAAGCTGCTGAGGTGAAATCTGTTCCCGACTCTCCAGCGGGACGCCTCGTCTCGCAGACTGGATATTACCCTTGGCAAGAAGATGATGTTCCGCGTTTGCTGGTCCTCGTGGGCTCTCCCTTTGCGTACCATGTGTATTGCTCGTCCTCCTTGAAGAGCCTTGCTCATCTCATTGAGAGTAACTTCGATCATGTTCTCGCATAAAAATCCGCTTACTCCTCGATTGTTCAGGGCAGTGATGCCAAATTCCTTGTCGCCTCGTTTGTCTGACCATGGGATCTCCTCGATCCAATCAAAAAAATACAGTGTTCTATCTACATGTTGCGTTTCCTTTGAAACCGTTTCCATCTCCCCCCCTTGCCTACTCCCGGCACTCCCCCCTTCCTCCTCCCTTCCTCCTCCTGTCATGATTCGGTTTTAGAGTTGAGAGGCAACCTCTCCCTCTTGGTTGCCACTCTCCTCTTCCATCTCCAGTCCCATCTCCTCCTCTGCCTTGCTCAAGAGAAACTCAATTTCGTCTCCCGAGCCAACGCTGCCTTGATAGGTTAGCGTAGCTGTGGAAACTACTTTATTCAGGGCAAGAAACAACAGGTCAGTTCGAAATTCTTTTTGTTGTTTCTCCCCTCCTCTCCCTGTTGCTTTTGCAAAGGCTCCCTGGCGTCTTCTTGATGCTACCGTCTCCCACGCATGCTGCTCGCTTACTCTTGCAATCTTACTCTTCAAAACTTGCATGTCGTCGTCCTGGGTTGCCGAGGATGATTCCGCCCATTCCTTCAGCGTCGGAAAACATGCATTTCCAGGAGATGACAAGCTGTCGTACAGGCCGACGATGGCTCCATCGAGCCTGAGTTTGCAAGCTTGGTTTTCTGCACTCTGTCCCTGGTTGACAGTCTCCTCTAGAACTTTGTAGATGTCTTCGAGGACCACGTTTGCCTCTGGTTCTGGGATGTTGATCTCATTCTCGATCCGTTCGAGATCTACCTGAGCCCAAAGAGGCTCTGTAGGGGGTTCTGTAGCGATCGCTTCCCAGATGTTGGCACTGCCTGGCTCTAGGAGAAGAAGTTTCCCTGCCCTGTCCCATGGCGCAAAGGACCTGAGGATGTCAATCGCCGTTTCTTTTTCTGAGAAGCTGAGCACTAGATGTTCACCGTTCCAGCTGTTGGTCTCGACATCTTCTTTCGAGGAGATCTTGACGATGTGCTCAGCCGCTGACTCCTTCCA
>NW_005434667.1:30935-39293 GCF_000315625.1 Guillardia theta CCMP2712
CCACCCCGCCCCCATCTCGGGTCTATACGGAGCCTTCCACATGATTGCTTTACTCTCTTGCACTGAGTCTACGATCAGTCCGATCTCTTCGAATTTCTTCTTCAGCTTTTCTTCATGGTTGACATACACCGAGGAGATGCCCAGGAGAGTCATGGAGATGAAGGAACATGCCGTTCACTTTTAGCCCTTTCGTTAATTTCTACTCTTCTTTTCGAGAAAGTTTTTTTTGGGGTGGCGTGTGAATTCAAACAAGTTTTCAACGGCAGCAAGAGATACCTCCAAAGAGTACCAGTGCAGTTTAGTTATCATTTCTGCTAGGCCTTTACATGTATTTTAACTTTCATTTCAGAGGGTTGAAATGTTTTCAACCTCGTACACGCCCGACTCATGTCTCCCCTACACGCCGGCACGTAGCACCAAAGCTGCTCCTCCAACGATGCCGCTGTAAGACCATCCGCTGCTGTAGCCAGCATCAGATCTCAGCATGCAAGGCTTTGTTAGGTTTGAAGCTCTCTAGTCAGCACAGTTTGAGACCTGAGACCGCTAGGTTCGTGGTGATGCTTTCGGTGACAACAGAGTGTGCAGCAATGGCGTTGTGAGATCCATGGTTCAAAACGTTATTATGAAGAACAAGATGATGAAAACATGAGGTTTGAATCCAGTGTAGGAGATCGCTTGTCATTTTGACTTGACACCAACCTTATGGCAGAATAATCATAAGATACTTCCCTGCGATGAATGATTTTTGAATTGCATCTTTTCCACATGCGATGCCTTGAAGATTTGTTTGATGGAGATTGCATCATGTTGCAGATCCACGTAATTAGTCAAGCTCACTTGTTATATTAGACATCAAGCATTGCATAGATTGTTTCACAAGATTTCTGCATGCATTTCGCCTACTGCAGTGAGGATGTTTGATTGCATGTAAACACTGATGCCGCCAGAGGCAATCAAGACATCTTAAGCCTTGAACACCGTCGAGAGTCTCCACTTCTGAGATTTGCAGAGTGTGTTGATTTCTTGATGCGTGGGATTAGTTTTGAGCGTTCATCTAGCTGTGATGTCGGACATTTGAACCGTCAACACAGTATGCACACATGTATTATCTGTTCTATTGTGAAATAAAGTGATCTCAGTCTTGCATTCGAGGCCATGCTAAAGAGCATTTCTGTATCTTCTTTCATTTAACATAAATGCAGAATGCATGCAGGGGTTGAATGATGATGAAAACATCGCTTCCCCTGTAGACCATTCCGACTCACTGTAAGCTTGGGATCGACATCACAAGTGGTAGTGATCTGATTGCAGAAATCTTTATACATTCATGAGGTATCATTCTTTGCAATAATCTAATTACAATGACAACCGCAAGTAGCATCAAATACATGCGCAATGGTCAGCACAATAAGCCTCACATTGGTTTCTTCGTTGTGCCTGCATAGCAGAGATACATCAAAAAGTTGCAAATAAACCTAATTATGCACAATGTATGCTTGTAGCTCTAGTAAGCCACATTGATTGCTGTAGGATTCTCATCCTGTGGTTGAAACAGACTTTCCATGTCGCCACAGCTAGTGGAGCATGTTGATCCTTGAGCATTTTGAATGCATGCTCAAGCAGAAATATGTGAAGATGTTGCTTTTGAGGATCTGAACTGCAAATACTTGAATGTTTCTAGCATATTTGCAAGATTGGAGTGCATGAAAGCACCTCATTTGCAAACTGATGGTGCAGCATTGTAAACCATACTTCCTCTCTGAATCCTCATACATACGGCTCTCATGCTTGAAACAACGAATAAGGGAGCAGAAAAGGTGTATTCATCTTTTGCAATGTATTCTAAAGACATCTTCATTCCTAGACAGCTTTCTCTGTCATGCAGTCATGTAAGAGAAGCGGAATTCAAAACTTTCTTTCAAAGTCAGAGACTAAGAAAAGGTCTTAGTCTATCTACATGGATACATTAGACGATTAAATTCTCATCCACATTCAAGCAGCAATAGATTCGAAGCCTCTCACCATGATGACTTGTCGTTGCATGCGGGTGAAGGATCAAGCAGCCATCTCTTGCTTGCCCAGGGAGGGGGGATTTGGGGAAAGGAGAGTGGAGATAGCACCCTACCCCCTATTTCCCAATTTCAAACTCTTGAATCAAAGGGTAGATTTGTATTCTTTGCTAGCTACCCACCCCGCCTTTCGTAAAGGTGATGAAGGGGAACCGGGGGTATTGGCGTGGTGAGCTCCAACGGCAATCGAAATGCCTTCTTTTCCATTAGCACCCCCACGTACCGTGATACAGTGAAATGCACGGGTATGAGAGAATCTTTCGGTCCTCTACCCCTCCAGACAAAGGAAGTCACTAGGGTGGAGGCTGATTCGAGACGCCTGTCGAAACCACTTTAAAAGAATAGTACAGACTGTACCAGAGCCACTTCATCCGTACGTAGATGTGTACGATTGAAGCGCTGACTAAACAATTAAAATGAAGTGCTTCAAAAAGTAAGGCGGGGGACAGGGTACCACGCCAGTATAATTCAAATCACCCCACCCTACTTTATCCCTGTCTCACTACCCCCCAGTAATAGAGCAAAAACCGGGGTAGCTGAATGGAAGTGTGTATATGAACCCCTTCCCAAGGAGAAAAAAAAAGACCAATTTTGCTAGAGCCTGCATATGGCCTTGTGAACGGCATGGTCACCTCGTTGCCTGCTGAGGCGGTGTATGTCTCGACCTTCTCCTTCTTGGCTTCTTCAATCTGCTGCATAAACCACTCTCTGGATGCGTCACTCCATCCAGTCATCGCTTCTTGCAGAAACTCACGTCGTGCCTGCTGACATGTCGAGCGGATGGCTTCTGCGATAGCGTCGGGGGTGCATCCCTCCACAGCCTTGCAAGCCTGGGCTGTCCTGCTGTTCGGATAACGCTTCGCGAAGCTCTTCACCCTCTCGACGAGATCAGCTTCGAGGACAGAGGCATCCACAAGTCCGCTCTGCGTGTATTGGCATGATCTCCGATACAGCAGGTTGCGAACATTTTCATCATACTGAAGAACCATACTTAGAAAGCTATTTGAAGTATACAAACCTCTTGCTTGCAGCTTCCTTGGCGCCCTGGCGGCTTCCCCTACACCTGACGAGGAGCCATGCTGCCGAAAATAACGGCGCCCTAAACCCTAAACCCTAAGTTCCTTTGCCTCACAACCTCATACACGTGGAGTAGGACGTGCGCTGGGTCGAGCGTAAACCCTGCTTTATCTGTTCCCGCGGGGAGAGTCTGTGATTGTTTCTTCGTATGCCTCTCCATCGCGATGTTTTCCAGACCCTTCATGCTGATGTGGTAGAGCTCCTCCTTAATGGACTTGAAGGTGTTGTTGAGCCGAATGATCTGCGATCGGATGGACACGAGGAGCCGGTATCGCGCCCTCGCGGAGTTGTTGCCCCGCGCTCGCCTTGGCCTGGTCGCATCGGAGGTCGACTTCAGTTTCCCGAGAAAGATGCCATCAGGATCCTCCAGCCCCAATTGGAAGCGGGCTGAAACGATGGGGTTGGCATGGTTGGTGCGGTTCTTGATTGTGTCGATGACGTGTCTCATGGCCTTCGCTTGTTTTGCGGATTCGTTGGGTTTGTTCTGGATCTTCACGCGCTCTATCATGCCCTCGACCGCTGAGAGGAGGGCGTGGATGGCCTTTCCTATGTTCTCCTCCTTCTCCTTCACATGTCGGATGCTCAGAGTGTAGGAACGGAGCATATCGTTCACCCGCTTGTCGTTTTCGACGCTCATTTTGTTCCCGTTGACTGCAAACTCGTGGTAGACCGACTTGATGATGTGGTACATCGTTGCGGCACCGGAGAAACCGTACAGCGTGGCGATGCTGTCCATCACCTTGTTGTAGATCTCGGACATCTGTAGCAGCGCCGGTAGGGTTTCGTTGATCTGGAAGTCGCGCAGGATGATCAGCTTCTCGTTGAGTATGCGATTCCTTGCGAGGCGGATCCTATCATTGGTCTTTCCCACAAGCTCCATCAGGGTCTTTTCAGTGTTCAAGACTCCGGGTAATGGATCGATGTCGGGCATGATGAGTTCGTTCATCGAGAACGTGTATCCCTCCTCAATGTCGATCGTGTCTTTCATCCGGTCTATCGCGCGCCTGATGTTCTTTGATTTGAGGAACATGAGGAAGAGGCTGCCGTAGTAATACTGGATTGTTTTCTTTTTGTCGTCTAACTTGGTAGTCACCTCGCGCCTGATGGTGGGAAGAAGAATGTGGTTGATCGAATCTATTGTGCTCAGGCGACCCGCCACTATAGCGGCGATTGCTTCTCTGAGGAAATCGACGTTGCCTGTCCCATCATCGTCAATCGTATATCTATCGGAATGGGTGCCTGCTTTGATACGATTCAGCTGTTGTTGTCGGAATAGCATATATGCCCTGGAAAAATCATCCTTTAGATCTGTCTCATCCTTGGTTGTGTCACCATAGAACGGGTTCATCAGCTGGTGACTGGGTAAATTTTCTGAATGAACGTAATAGCTTATCAGCTTGT
Source organism: Guillardia theta CCMP2712 (assembly GCF_000315625.1). Lineage (NCBI taxonomy): Eukaryota > Cryptophyceae > Pyrenomonadales > Geminigeraceae > Guillardia > Guillardia theta. The sequence continues at coordinate 35,483 of NW_005434667.1, forward strand.
TGTATATGGTTCTGATGTCCCATATTGCATACTTCATGCTTGTATGGAGCCTTTGTATCGCAGCCTTAAAAAGAACGAAGGTCTTTACAACGATCTCGGGTAGATACCCATTGATCTCTGTATCTATTTGATCCAGTGTTCGACTCAACACATCGTGCGCGGTCGTAGCTCTTGCCATCGTGAAGATCATGGCTTCGGGTTTGAATAATTGCAGTATGTTCCTTTCGGGCTCATTAAACAACCAGTCTTCCGCATATGATATATTATTCATTTTATCGATGAACTCATCAAATTGTAAATTTGTCATGCCAGGTCTGATATCTGTGAAAATCAGGTGATCTGTAACCACGTAGAATGTATTCCGATGACATACTGATTGGAATTCTATCAGGGATCGCCAAATTGAGAAGATCCGGGTTTGGATGAGTCATGAGATCGGGTACGAATATGAATTCGCGCAATGTCCATTTGACCATCTTCTTCCAAAGCTGCATATGTCTTTCATTGTTTATCTTTTCGTACCATTCCTTGATCATTTGAACGGTTTTGTGATGATACTTGAATTTGGGAATGGTGGTGTCGATGTCAGGGTCATATTTGTCGACCTCGAATAGCATGAATTGGTTGCGTGTGTATATCGCAGTGTACCTTTCATAGCAAATGTATATCATTTCGTCGCTCATGATCCTTCTGCGTAATAGAAATTTTGACCCGATTTTGGCATGTTCCATTCACCGTACTTTTCCTGCAGAGACAACAAGAAATCCTTCAATACGGTGTTGGTCTCGTATATTTTGAGCATCTCTTGGTAGAACACATCGTTCATCTTGATGATCCTGACTCTTTTGGCCTCGAATTTCTTTTCATCGGGTGTCAACCTAGACCATTCATCATCGCTCAAGAATGATCTTGGTTCAATAGGGAATTCGTTTCGTTGCCTATCATATTCTGCTTGATTTATTGCGTCCTCGTCACGTTCTTGTTCAGTTTTGTACGAATCATCTTCATCCGGGGATGAACGTTTGACGTTTGGCTTGTCATCATTCTTGGTTTGTTCTAATCTTCGCATTATTTCCATGTGTCTCTTGCGACCTCCAGATTGATCGTACTCATTCAATTCACGATATAGATCCTCTTGTTTTCTGCTCAATACACTCATCTTTGATTGCAATGTGTAAACCTTTTTGATTATATCACTTGGCCTTTCGGGTAGGAGTTCGACAAACGCTTTCTCGTGTAGGAGGTCGGCGAGTGTATGTTTTACATCCGGGAGCCATTTCCTCTCCGCCCCGTACGTCATAACGGACCGTCGGGAACGTATTGTACACACTGGGGTATTGCGCATCATCCGTGCTCATGCCAGTCGGCGCGCCCAGATCCCTGCGATCGGGCGTGTCTGGGGCCTGCGGCGCGCCCTCGCCCGCCGATGTATGTCTCGACATTCTGCTTCTTGGCCTCCTCCATCTGTTGTATAAACCATGCTCTCGACTCTGAGCTCCATTCCCTCAGAGAGTCTTCAAACAGGTCGCGTCTCGCCTGCCGACATGTTGAGCGGATGGCTTCAGCGATAGCGTCGGGGGTGCATCCCCCCTCAGCTCTGCAAGCATGAGCTGTCCTACTACCAGGATACCGCTTCGCGAAGTTCTTCACCCTCTCGACGAGGTCGGCGGCCTCTTCGACGTGGCCTCCAGAGCGCTCGCCCTGCGTGTATTGGCATGATCTCCGATACAGCAGGTTGCGAACGCTCTCATCATACTGTAGTACCATGCTTAGAAAGCTGTTTGAACTATACGAACCTCTTGCTCGCAGCTTCCTCCGGTCCCCTTGCGCTCTCCCTACGCGCCGCAGAGCAGCATGCCTCTGTCAGGGGCCCGGTGCCTCTGTCAGGGGCCCGGTCCGGGTGCCTCTGTCAGGGGCCCGGTCTGCCTCTGTCAGGGGCCCGGTGCCTCTGTCAGGGGCCCGGTGCCTCTGTCAGGGGCCCGGTGCCTCTGTCAGGGGCCCGGTGCCTCTGTCAGGGGCCCGGTGCCTCTGTCAGGGGCCCGGTGCCTCTGTCAGGGGCCCGGTGCCTCTGTCAGGGGCCCGGTGCCTCTGTCAGGGGCCCGGTGCCTCTGTCAGGGGCCCGGTCTGCCTCTGTCAGGGGCCCGGTGCCTCTGTCAGGGGCCCGGTGCCTCTGTCAGGGGCCCGGTGCCTCTGTCAGGGGCCCGGTCTGCCTCTGTCAGGGGCCCGGTGCCTCTGTCAGGGGCCCGGTGCCTCTGTCAGGGGCCCGGTGCCTCTGTCAGGGGCCCGGTGCCTCTGTCAGGGGCCCGGTGCCTCTGTCAGGGGCCCGGTGCCTCTGTCAGGGGCCCGGTCCTAAACCCTAAACCCTAAATCCCTATCGTTTCTTTTTTTCCGATCTGTAAAACTTGTATTCCTTTTTGGAGATTCTGCTCTTCCAACATGTCAGCGCGGCGGCAGAGCAGGGGGGAGGGACGAGGGAGAAGGTCCGCATGTACTAGCGTCACAAGGCGAAGATCACTCTTACCCTTTTTCCCCTCCCCTGCACCTTTCGTCATGAACACTCGGTAGCATCCCATTTCTTTCTTGATCAAGCACAAATTGACTGCATCCATTGACATTGTGAGAGAGTACCCATCTTGCATCTTTGTTGGGCCTGGTAGCTCCTCCTCCCCCCTAGTCTCCTTGTCGTTCTTCGAGGTTGGCGCTGTGTGCATTGCTTGTGGCCTAAACCCTAAACCCTAAACCCTAAACCCTAAACACTGATCCCCATATACCCTGGGACAAAGTCATTTAGCGCGGCCTGAGTATAAGGGGATGTGTCTAAATTGATCGGTTGTTGATCATTCCACTAAGTCCTAATACGCTGCGGGAAGCCGGTGCCTCGGGAAGGGGCCCGGTGCCTCGGGAAGGGGCCTGGCTAAACCCTAAACCCTCAAAGCATGCCTCGGGACTCAAAAAAGCCGGCCTGCAGTGCCTCGGGAAAAGCCGGCCACCTAACTAAACCCTAAACCCTTCACGGCATATACAATACTTTTATACCACCCGTTCTCTTCACATGAAAATGCTGGGTTGCCCTCTTATTGTGAAACGGAACGGTTCATTTAGAACGGGTAGTATCTACTGAATTATGACCGGTTGTGAATTTAAAACATAGATCTTAACCCCTTTCTGCAGATTAACTAAAGTGGGCGCGGTGCGTTCAGAAGGACATCAATAATAAACCAATACTACTACTACTACTCCTACTACTATACTCTAAAACCCTAGACCAAAAATGTCCTGCTGCTGGGAACCCTGCAGATCGCAATCTCCTGTACCCCCCGCCTTTTACTCTCAAATGACCCACCCTCCTATGGTACTTGGGGTGGGATTCCCACCACATGCCGCCATGCCGCTACAGTGGTGAATCTCTGATCCCCCTCCCCCCCCCCTCCCACTTTCTCCTTGTTGCACAAGGGGGGAAGCAGATCAACGGGATTTATGGCCGAGGAGGTCACCATCGCGACCTCCGGTCAGCTTTCTGCAATCTGAATCAACGTCGAAGGAACATGGAAGCTCAGCTGGCTCAGGAGGAGCTGATCCTTGCAGTGCTGCAAAACTCCAGGAGAGAGATCCCCTCATACTGAAACTTCTCCGTGACATCCACTGATGGACTTGGTACTTACCCAAATGGACTTTGTAAAATATCATATCTAGTAATCCCAATCAATAAATTAATATCAATGCAATCTCTTCTACTCCTTGATGAGCTCATCCTGCAGCTTCAACGTCAGCGAATGCAAATGCTGCCGGACCAAATCACCTCCTCCTCGGA
>NW_005434667.1:40079-92579 GCF_000315625.1 Guillardia theta CCMP2712
ACCCCTCCCTCCTCCTCCTCCTCCTCCTCCTCCTCTTCCTCCTTCTCCTCTTCCTCCTCCTTAGAAGCGTTCCCGTTATACGCCTGCTCATTCACTTCTTGATATTCCTTCGTCTGGTCTGACTGTCTTTTTCCTGCTGGCAGGTTCTGCAACAAACGCATCGATATGAAAACGAGAATGTGTCACCGTGTCCTCTGCATGCTGTCATGCGTACTGCTGAATATCTCATGCTTATCAAGTGCTTCTTCTCTGCTATCTCCTCCTACCTACTCCTCACGCCTCCAGGAGCTACAAGGTAAGATTGCTCAAGAAAAGGATATCATCCAAGAGCATCAGCACTACAGATCAGCCCAAGGGCGACAGAGAAGTGAATCTCATCGTTCCAGAGCACTGTTTCCTTCCTCTCGTGGACGACCTGCTCCGAGAAGTCAGCGAAGGACCCACGCGTCGGTGCGGTCTGCTTCTGAGCCCAACAAGGCCGCGAGTTCCCTCTCCCTTCTCGTCGACAACATCCCGGTACGCGATTCAACCCTCGGAGGGGTTGACAGTCCAAGACATATTTGACTTACCTTGCAGACTGCTACGGACCAGCTGGAGAGACTCGGCGACGATCTCGCAAGCATCACCTACAATGGAAGGCAATACGCTGCCTTAGATGGAGCCCAATATCAAATGGCGCAGACCAATACAATGGCAGACTGCCAGACCACGGCGATGAGGCTGCCGCTGGGCTGGGCCATCGCCCCTGAGGACTCAGACTCCATATCTGTCGTGAGCTACTACAGCTGGGGTACTCAGTACATGGTGCTTGCAAGTGGCACAGCATACCAAACAAACTGTTATTGGTGTCCACACAGCAGCTCTGCTCTGCGTAGTGCAAATGGATTGTACTGGCCTGCATCCTGCAACATGAGAATCCTGATCGTGTACGCTGGCTGTCCTAAGGGAGAATCCAGGAGGGGTTGCTCCACCTTGTTCCTTGACGGAGCTGAAACGCAAGAAGCGCTAGCACATTTCTACGGGCCCCAGAGCACATCTCTCCTCAACTTCTCCTTCCTGGCTCATGAAAAACTCAACTGGACAACCATTCTACCGCCGACATCCGTCGATGATGACAGCTGGAAACTCCCAGATCTCAACTTCTCCTTCTGCCTGCAAGGACGCGACTACGCATCATCGCTGTACGTCTCATCGAATGGATACGTGACTTTCGGTGGGCCATCCTCGCTCTCTTCGTCACTCTCAGCCTCCAGACCTCCCCTTCCGACTCTCTTTGTGGGGGGAGGGGATGCATCAGCCCAGTACATCGTAGGAAGCCCGGTCGAGGAGATGGATGTTCAAGCTTATGTGCTGAGATTCGAAGGAACCTCGTCCACTAGGGGCGTCCCAGGGCAGCCGAATCTCATCTTCGAGGTCACTTTCTTTGCAAACAACTCTTTGCGGGTAGCTGTTGGCAAAAAGGTCGAACAGTTCTCATCATTGTACATCATGTCTGATGGGAAAGGATCAACGCTCGCCAGCTTCAACATGCCGGCGACCCAGTCACGACTTCTTGTTTCAAACGCTCCTTCTCCAGAATCGCTGATCAACATTCCATGTCAAGTCTGCAACAACTCTATCCCTGCAAACTCCTCCTACTCTCCATTTTATGGAGGGTCCACCGTCGCATGCGCTTGGATCTGTCAGCCAGGATTTTACAAGCAAAGTGACGCCTGCGTGCAGTGTGATGGGAGTCCGAATCACGCTAGCTATGTGAACGATCAATGCGGATGGGTCTGCAATGTCGGATTCTACAAATCTGGGAGCAGCTGCTTGCCTTGTACAAGCAGGTCAGGAGACGCCATCTACACAACAGGAGGGCTCAGAGAAGACGTTGACAGCTGTGCTTGGCAGACGGTCGTGCAGGAAGGAGGTTTCACGTACTCAACGCTAGGTGGGTACGGCCCCAACTCGCACTATTCCTGGTTCTCGTGCGTGTCTGACTACCAACAGTATCTGGGGCTGCCTGATGGATGGTCGATTGCACCCGACAACGACATCAGCGTTAGAGTGACAGCTGGGTATGAGTGGGGGGCAGCCCGCCTCGTCGTTGCCAGTGGCTCCAGCTATTTCACTCGCAGTGTTCTCTCCTATGGCGACTCCTACATGTACTACTTCAGCTACTACCCTGGATCATACTGGGGGGGCTCATCTCTGTCCACATACGATGATATCCATTACCGCTCGACAGACTGTGAAGCTCGAGTGCTTCTACTTGCTCCAGTCTGCGCAGCTGGGTACAAGCGGAGCTCGTCCACAGGCTCTGAACTAGCTTCGAACTCTTCGTCATGCGTCCCTTGCACAAACATGCTTCCATCAGGAGCCCAGTACGTCTTGTCCCCTTATCCGGAGCAGCCTGACAGCTGTGGATGGAGCTGTGCAGAAGGTTACTACTCAACAGGCTCCACATGCGCGCAATGTACAAAGAAACCTGCAAACTCTGTGTATGTTGGTTCAGGCGTCCCTGCAAAGGCAATCAGCTGCCCATGGGCATGCCTGTCAGGATACCTTGAGGTTGATGGCCAGCGATGCGAGCCATGCAAGGCGTCACTTCCTGTCAACGCTCATTGGGAGGGTCCAACTTGTTCATGGGTTTGTGACTTTGGGTATCGACAGGATCCTGCAGGAGATTGTGAGGACATTACAGTCGAAAATCTTGGCCAGCGATACGCAAGCTTGGATGGCAGGAGCCCCTACGACACCAGTGTATGTGTTTGGCAGGCCGCTCGGGAGTTGCCAGCTGGCTGGAAGATTGCCCCCAACACAGCTGAGAGCATCGACGTTGCTACAACTTATCTGTGGGGAGCAGACAGAGTCATTCTTGAGGATGGCACCGCTTGGTATACCGTATATGGAGGCTTATACACCTGGGGTGAGCTGTACAGCTTTGACGGCTTCTACAGATCTCGCGACTATTGCGGTACCATCCTGCTGGTGCAAGAATCTTGCCTTGCTGGGTATTGGCGAGGTGGCAACAACTCTCAGTGCACGGCATGTAGCAGTTACAAGCCAGCGCACACGATCTACAACAGTAGTGGGCATCCTTCAAACGAAGACAACTGTGGATGGCGATGTGAGGATGGGTACTATCTATCCCTCGCAACCAATTCGTGCACTCCTTGCTCTCTAGCTCCTGAGAATGCCGTGTACACGCCAAGTGACGGCTACTCTTGTCCATGGGTGTGTCAGGCAGGTTTTTACATAGCAGGTGGCCAATGCAAAGCATGCCAGCTGAACTTGCCCGACTTCGCCTTCTTCGTGTCAAACGATGGGGATGAGCAGTTGTGCGAGTGGGCCTGCCGCTTTGGCTACATGAAAAGAGGCGGAAGATGCGTCGGAGTCGAGTTTCAAGGGAGATACTACACCACACTAAGTGGTCGAGGGAAAGATGACCCATCGACTTGTATCAACGAGCCCTACTTGTCGATACCTCAAGGTTGGGAGCTGGCATCCAACTCAGCACATAGCCAGCAGGTGACGTGGATGTACACGTGGGGATCATGCAGGCTGGTACTGTCAGATGGCTCGAGATGGTTCACTGCTTCGTCCTCCTGTGGAGCATACTCTAGCCCAACCGTTTGTTGCTGGGGCTCCCTTTCTTTGTACAACAACATGTATAGGAGTATTGATTGCAACGAAGACCTCCTGCTCGTCTCCATCCACTGCGCAGCTGGATACGAGCGCAGCGGCACAAATTGCATCCCTTGCAGCAATACTCTGCCAGCCCACGCGTCGTACGGGATGGCCTTAGAGTCAGAAGAGGCTCTGTTGCTGACCTGTGGCTTCACGTGCGCTGCTGGCTTTAAGCGATCGGGAGACCAATGCCTTCCCTGTGACAACAAGCTTCAGCCCAACACAGAATACGTCGAGCTGACATACCAGATAGGTGAGCAGTACGAATGTCAGTCCGCGTGTATGGCAGGCTACTTCCTGCAGGACGGTGCGTGCACAGCGTGTGGGGGAGGCAAGCCGGCGAGGTCACACTGGCTGAATAACGGAAACCTTGAGACTAGGTGTGCGTGGGCATGTGACTTCGGCTTCTACAGGGCGGGCGACGGAGAGTGTCAGCCGGCTGAGGTAGAGGGGCGGTACTTTGCCTCGCTCGACGGGTCGTCGCCCTACAGCCCGTCATCGTGCTCGTGCTCGCACAACATCCTGCAAGAGATCCCGACGGGCTGGATGATAGCGCCGGACACGTCGAGCAGCCAGTTTGCGACATGGCTGTACACATGGGAGCCTTGCCACCTTGTAATGTCAGACGGCACCAGCTGGTACAGCGGATCGAACAACGGCAATCCATATCCTCAACTGTGGACCAGCGGGCAGCTGGTCGCCTACAACGGCATGTACAGGTCGCTGGACCAATGCGGGTCAGTGTTGCTGGTGTCGGAGTACTGCGCGGCAGGCTACTACCTGAGGAACAACTCGACGTGCGTGAATTGCTCGAACCCGATCCCTATCAACGCCCGCTATGCGGTCCAGCTTGATCCCAGTCGCTACGGTGACAGTGAGTGTGTGTGGGAGTGCGAGGTGGGGTATGCTCGCCGTGATGGAGGATGCGAAGCGTGCAGGACGGCGCCGGAGCATGCCGTGTACGTAGCGTACGGGCAACGAGGGACCAACGGGTCACGGTCGGAGTGCGGGTGGCAATGCGAGGCAGGCTACTTCCTGCAGGACGGTGCGTGCATAGCGTGTGGGGGAGGCAAGCCGGCGAGGTCACACTGGCTGGAGGAGGGGGCCAACGGGACTAGGTGTGCGTGGGCATGTGACTTTGGGTTCAAAGCTCAGGCTACAAGGAGTCAAGATGGCTCGTTTGCGATGACATGTGAAGGCTTGATGTATGGGAATCGATTCTATGCTTCCCTGTACCAGCACATGCCGGAGGAACAGTATAATTGCAACACCGCTGCTGGACTGTTCGTCCAAGTGCCAGCTGGTTGGATGCTGGCGACCGACACTCAGGATAGCAGGCAGGTGATCGCAACGCATCGATGGGGGACCTGTTACATGCAGCTAGCAGATGGATCCATATGGTACACTGAGAGTTGTTACTGCTGCAACAATCCGCTTCTTTGGGGCATTATTTCCCTTGTGACCTTCAAGGGCAAATATCGTTCGTGGAGCTCATGCTCCGATCTTCTTCTAACCTCACTCTTCTGTGAACAAGGGTATTACCTTTCAGGCACCGACTGCTTGCTGTGCTCAAATACCATCCCTGGCAACTCGACGTATGCTCCAGCAACAGAGCCGAGTCAATTTGCAGACGAAAACTGCCCCTGGGCATGCAACGTAGGATTCTACATGAGCACAAAATGGATGGCTTGTTTCCCATGTTCAAATTCAATCCCAGCAAACGCTTACTACACTACAGCTGGACTTTCAGATCTGTCAGGCTCGTGTGAGTGGACATGTTTCCCAGGTACCAACGGACCAGATTGTGTGTACCCGGAAACGATCCGCCACGAGGTCAGCTACAACGGCAAAGTTTACTCGACCCTTGACAACATTGCGCCCGAGTCGCTGCAGATCTCCTGCCAGAACAATGGTGCACAGCCACAGGTCTCTTCAGCTGGTTGGACCCCACCCACAGGGAGCCAAGTGACAGGCAAGACAGAAATCATTACCAACTCAGTGTTCAACGAGACACAAGCTGGGCCCCAGCCCTCCTCAGGAACCTTGTTCAGTTCAGGACAGTACGTGCAGAATCAATACATCCGGTTGACGCCTCTGCAGACTAGCTCCAAAGGATACATATACTGGGAGGCAGTTGCTGGGAACAGCTGGAAGTGTACGTTTGAATGGCGAGCTGGGCAGGGGAACGGAGCAGACTCAACTTGGTTCTTTGCTTACCAAGACCAGCTGCCTACCTGGGAGCCTCAGGTGTTTGGTGGGTACAACTTTGTGTGTGATGAGTATGATAGTGGAGATGGCACTTACGGGAACAGCGGAAGTAGCTTTCAAGTACACGGGCCCATGAATGGGCAGTCAAATTCAAACCAAATTCAGACCGATGGAAACTTTGTAACTTTCACAGCCAACAAAGACTTTGTCATGGAGGACTGGACTTGGAGAAAAGCAGAAATACAATTCAACAGCATCAACTCGACCACCAATCACATAGTCATGATTGTTAACGGCAAGAAGTACATCGATATCATGCATACCCCTCCCGAGGGCTCCAACGTTGACTTCCTCAAGCCCAAACTCATGGGCTTTGCTGCCCGTACGGGAGCACTTTACGATAATCATGATGTGCGGAATATGCAGTTCATCAATTATCTCGATGTCCCAGCTGGATGGGCTGTAGCCCCAGCTGACGAAGATGCCATCCGAGTAGTAGCCTCCTATCCCTGGGGATCGAACGGACTGCTCTTGGGGGATGAAGTCGCCTACCAGACTGCTATGAGCAGCGGCAACCAGGAGACTCCAGGCACGGAGCTTGTTAGAAGCATGATGTTGCCGAGCGGAGTTTCCTCCCTGTGGTCCTGCAGCAGCGGCCAGTACGCCATCAGGATGCTTCTAGTACGCCTCGAGTGCGAGACCGGCTACCAAGGGCAGGGGAGCGAGCTCTGCATGCCTTGCTCTGGTAACCTGCCAGCCAATGCCGTAGCCACCTCCAACGCCAGCGGATGCTGGTGGAAGTGCCAAGTGGGATTCTACGAGGCGTCCGACCGCTGCCTTCCCTGCAGCCTCCGATACCCGAAGCCCGACAATGCTGTACACGTACAGGGCAACTCGTCGGCAGATCAGCCATGCCAGTGGCGATGCGGTGTAGGTCAGTCCCGCTACCAGAGCAGCTGCGTGCCTTGCACCAGCAAGCCGAAGTTTGCCTACTTTCTAGGACAGAGCGAGCTGGAGTGCTCCTGGAGATGCCAGCCTGGCTACTACAGGTCACTCGATCGCTGCCTTCCTTGCCCCGCCCTCTCGATGCTGGCGACAAGCGCTCGCGTTCTCCCTGCCTCTGTCTTGTGCAACATCAGCTCCTCCTGTCAGGATGAGGCTGACAGCATGATGTACCAGTGCGGAGCAATCTACGCAGTGACGACGGCAAGCGGCGGAGAGTACGCTGTGCTCATCGAAAACTACACGTCTCCCTGGGATCCTTACAGGGGTCCGATCTCACAGCTGAATAACAAGCTTCGATGTGGTATGCTCCAGCTCCCCGCCGGCTGGCAGGTCGCTCCTAACGACACCGACAGCATGGAGGCGATCAGATCGTTCTCCTGGGGGCTGGAGGGACTAGTAGTGGCCAATGGGACTGTCTTTTCAACGGCAAACTGGTGGGCAGGCGCTGGTCAGGTCCTGCAGCTTCAAGGCCTCACTAAGTCCATTCGAACGGACGTCAACGCCTTCGCGCTCTCTCCCGGGCAGAGCTGCCAGTACAGGCGCATCCTGCTGAAGCGGATCGAGTGCTCTGCTGGCACGTACATCTCCGGCTCGTCTTGTAGCGCGTGCTCGTCGCCGAGTTGCCGCAGCGGAGAGCATGAGATCCCATGCGAAAGCTTCCAGGACAGCATCTGCAGCACTGCCATCAACCCATGCATAGGCAAGTGTCGCTGCCAGCTTTTCGCCGAAGCTGTTGGATCTTTGTCGGACGGATCAGGACCTGGGAGCTTGTATGACGACGAGAGCAACTGCAGGTGGTTGATTCAGCCACCTGGCGCAACCTCCATTGCTCTCAACTTCACCTCCTTTGCGCTCGAGAACGGGTTTGACTTCGTAACGATCAACCAGTGCTCGAGCCTCGCAGGGCCTTCCCTGGACTGCCAGGGCAAGGTAGAGTTGACCTCGTTGACCGGAAGTCACGAGCCAGGGAGTTTGTTCTTCACCTCCGACTTCGGCATCATCGAGATCCTGTTCACGTCCGACAAGACGGTAGCGGAGCTGGGGTTCTCGATGAGCTGGGAAGCGTACGCGATAGGCGGTATCTTGGCCGAGTATTGGTTTGTGAACCCCAAGTACGTCCACTGCCAGATGAAGCACACGTGGGACGAGATTATCGCATCGCTAGCTGCACAAGAAGGCAACTACACCACAGGTGGACTTGGTGATCTGGCGGTGAAGGGCAAGCTGGAGGTCTGGGTCTGCACAAACCTGGACGAGTGCAGCCCGTCCCATGATTTGTTTTGTTACATCTATGATGAACAGAAGAAACTTTTCGCTCCCTGGTATGCCTACGTATACAGATGTTATCAAGGCTGACGCTGGTTGCAGGGACTTGGACAGTGTGTTGAAGATGAAGCGGTGAAGATCAGCTGGAGATCGGCAGGGACAGAAGGGAGGCATTCCCTGTAATGATTGACTTGATCTCGAACAGGATGAAATCATCAAAGTAGATTATCAGCAAGCATGACTGTATTGTGAACTAATAAAAAACTAAATTTGTACGCAAAACTTCACACGCCTTACCAATACAACAACCATGACAACGAATGAGCGGCCAAATCTTAAAAGAGTCAAACTTTACCCAGCTGTCTGAATACTCTCATTCTCGAAGCTGATGAAGTTCAACCTAATTTTGTAGTTTTGCATTCCGAGGTCTCAAGGCTACTGCATCACGTTCAACAAGCACGTGTTCAACGAGGAGAGGTTCCGAAGTCTGCAGGCCCTTCGAGCAGCTCTAGTCGGTCGTTCTCCTCACTCTTGGGATCATCTCGTTGATTGCAAAGATCACCTAGCACATCCTCTGCTGCTCCCGCAGCAGCATTCGATGGTGTAATATAGAACATGGATGGGAGAGCAGTTGCTAATTAGGTCAGTGCATTGGGAGAGCAAATGAATTTTGTTGTTATGATCTTTTTCGACATCAATCTATTGATGAATGGAAATTGACTTTCAATGAGTTTGATCATTCTATCCCTGTCTTTGTTTGCAGACATGATTTCAAGGATGGTAAGAGCTCGATCAAGTAAATCTTCCAGGGACAGAAAATATTCAAGGGCTTGACTTTCAAGCTTAGCCATGAAGGACTATGCCAAGAAGTGAGATTTTCAGAAATGATGAAGAGCTGTCTCGAACATCAGTGGCGTTTGCGTTGTCCGATGGCGTCAAGCTGTTTGTGATTTCGACTTGCACGTTCGTCGTCTCTACTTTTTCCACTGCCGGCAGGCATGAGGCTCCTGCTCGCAGGTAGCCAAGTCTTTGCATCATCACCACGATGATTCACAGCCTCAGCCTCGCCCTCCATCGAAAGTCCGCGGATCAAGCTCAGGTTGCTGGAGCCCTCTGCTGGAGGAAGTTGAAGTGGTCATCGTCGGACCAAGAGTTGTCGAAGGAACAGCAGAATGGTCTGCACCGATGGTCATGTAACCTGAAGGTTGTTGTAGAAGATAGATGGTACTTCCCCAGCTGCTATCCTGCTGGGAAAGTACGACGTGAAAATTTTTACCGACTTGTTGAATCGAATGCCCGAAGGCTCGAACAGCACAAGAGGACCTGCTATTGAGCCGTTCTAGGTTTGCGATCTCGTAGACCTGCTCTGGTCATGAACTCCAGGGGATAACCCCTGAGCCGGGATGGTGGAAAATATCACGTTCTAGCTTCTCACCTTGATTCGCTAGCATGAGTCCAGCAGCGCCCTTGAGCTTACGCAGATCTCTTGTTATGACTGCTGCAGGCTTTCCAGGTCTTACCGTCTTATTCAATCTGCTGGTCTACTGCTTCTCCAGGTTGCAAGGGCTCAAGGTTTGACCCTAGCTGCCGATTCCAATGTCTCGGTACTGTAGTGAACAACAGCTGCGCATGCCCAGCGGGAAAGTTTGGATATCTCCTCAGCTAGTGTCCACCTCGGGTAAGATTCCCACCTCAGCAAATGAATTCAATTCAGAGCTTGTGATCGCGAGCCAGCTGGTGGGTGATATCAGTGCAAGTCCCTTGACAGTCACCAAAGTTTGCTTGTATGGCCATGCTGTAAGCGCAAGGCATGTTTGTGAAGCAAAGGTTGGCTTCCAGCCGGAATACTGTAAATCTCAGCTGGTCGAGCTATTCAGCTGGTCGAGCCATTCAGCTGAAGTGAAAGATGGGATTGACACAGCTACCTTGCGAGAATCAGTCTTCCAGGCAAACATCCTCGCGCTCGAAGACAGGCCAGCTAGGGTCTATCCATGCGCAAACTTGCCCGTGATTGTGTCATTAAGAAACAGACTTACTGACATTGCTGAGCTGGTGAATTGACCCCATGTCGAGTCTAGCACGGAAGGTCTGTTTGAGATCGAGCAGGCATATGCACTGCTAAACGTCAAGGTCTGCTGCTGGACCAATGATCGCCGAGCATGACCGAACGAGTCAAACACATACACAGGCGATGTCAGCTCGAGCACGTTGACAGAGCTAGCGTTGATGGCGTTTAGGTCGAGGACAAGGGGCTGCTCCACGATGCCGTACAGTTGTACCGGCTGTAGACACGACATACACGACATCAGAGGATCACGTCAATGCGTGTCTGTGCCATCAGCCATAAGATCTGAATAAACGTCATGGAGATCTGAGTAAGATCTGAATAAACGTCATGGATTTCTTCATGCCGTTTACTGCTACACAAGTGACAGGAATACCTAAACCCTTAACCCTAAAACCAGGAAAGGCAACGCTATGCATACTTAGAGCCTTCAAAGCTGTTTGAACTATACCAAACTCTTGCTCCCAGCTTCCTTCGCGCCCTGGCGGCTTCCCCTATACCTGGCGCGCAGCCATGATGCCTGGAAGAACCGTAAACCCACTCGGCTGGCTCTAGGTGGTTTCCCCCGGTACGACATTACCTCAAAGTTTACTCATACAAGATGAGTAAATTTGAATAGTACGTGACTTGCACTCCCCGATCCGACGTCACGTCCATACGAACAAAAATTGAAACTAGATCTTTTCGTTGACAATGATAATCATAAGGCGTATCTCTGTCTTAAGATAGCGTTTGCTGACAACTGAATTACACCCCCACAAGCCTAAGCAGTACCCCTGCTTGTCCCTCATTGACTGGCAAATTGACCCCCATGGGTGGTTTACGACTTCACAGCACGTCATCAACGGATTATCCCATCCGTTCCCCTTGGCCTCCTTTGTGTGGACTGCTCCAGCCGTTCTTGCTGCGCGATAGTCGTGTTCTCTTGCCGATCTTGATCTTCTTCCTGCTTCACTTCAAAACAAGTCATGTGCCCTCAGATGACTCCAAACTTCAGCCATTCTCGTGCCAAGCACGATTCAATGGTGACACTCGAAGAGTTTCCGTTGCCTTCTCCTCCCGACCGCGTTTCTTCTGCTCCGGATCACATGCTTCAACTGAGCACGTCTCCTCCGTTCTCGTGGTTCAATCAAATTTTCAGTCGTCATAGTGACCAGCCTCCTCCGCCTGATGCAAAAGATGGAGAAGTGGTGAAAGAATTCACCCGTGTGCCAGGATCACTTTGATGTAATGACAGTGACTCGACAGTTTTAGAATAGAAGTAACAGCTTGTCTTTAGGGTAACGAGTGTACATTAATTTAGTAAATGATTGCTTACTCAATCCTCAAGAAAGAAATGTTCAGGTGGCCTAAAAATAAATTTATTTAGCAGAGCATAGGAAATTATCTAACCATCTGACAGCTTGCTTCATGGCACGATATTATTTCTCAAGCTTGAATTGCTTGCTGAGCTGTATTTTCTGCTGCTTTTGTTAAATATGTCGCATACATTTGGATTCAACAGACCTTCACGGAAAAGAATGAGCGTGACATCGGAGCCCTGCGGTCCAGTGATTGCCTGCAGGATGATTAGCACCGTACGCTCCAGCAAACGCGTACCTGAATCACTGTGCTCAGAGGCTGGTTTTCAACAGAGGTTCCCTGCGAAAAAGAGGAATGAAAAACTATTGTTGTCGCTATGAAACTGAACCTGGATTGCTAATATGATGTCTCCAACAAAAACATTCCCGCTGTTCAACGAAACTAGTCACTCAACAGCAATTGAATTCAAAATGGCACACGGCAAACATGAGAGATATTCTGAGACGAAAAATTACACCTTTCGTATGCTGTTCCTCCAGGAGCAAGCTTTCGAACAACATGAATGAACTGGACTATTGTCATAAACAGAGGGCAACAACAACTGTCACCTGGCCTGGCTCATCCTCTAATTCTTTCATCTCAATCTGAGAGCATTTCATCAGAAATTGATGTGATTCGAATACTTTGTGAGCACATCACCTGCACTCCTATCCCAGCCATAGCTCCTTTGGGAGGAATGATGCCAGGAGGAAACACGCGCTTTAAAGTAACTTGAACAACCCCTGAAACTGACTCACGCGGCTATACCCCTCCTCAAATTTTACCTGTAATGTCCAGATTGTGATGACTCTGGTTGTGACCCTGATGCTGTAAATTTAGGCACAAAATGAGATGCTCTCGGATACTTTCACTGGAGGATTGGCACCATCGACGCGCGGGGTGTTCCCTGCAGCCCATAGGCGCGGGATCTGCGAATTCAAACACATCACTTCCATTACAACCTACCATCATCTGTACCTTGGGAGCCGGTGCTTGATCAGGAGGAGAGGTAAATCTGGCAGCGTTGAGTTTCATAAAGGGCAGGGCAGGTTGTTGGGGCTTTTGTAGCGATGGGGTAAAAGTTTCCTCTTGGGAAACCATCGTGGTCACGATGATTTTCTTTGCCGCCTCATTCTCGGAAGCTAAAGAAGCGCCTTCAGCTGCATCTACATTTGTGTCCTTTCCACCAGCTGCTTGGTAGGGCTCTGTCAAGTGAAGACGTCAAAAAACTCTCAACGATAAGGAGCTCAGCGTAACCATCAATAGAGGAGACTTGCTCGGAAGCGCTCTGACGTCGTAAAGCAGCGCCCTCCTCCTGCTGTTTCAACCTTGTCATCAACGACTCCTGTTTGTAAGATCTTCAATAAATCAACATGCATTTCGAATCATGTGAGATATAACATGGCTTTGCGGAGGGGGTTTTGTCGATATTGAGGCAGGCACAGGTAACCCCTTCGGACTCGTCGAGGCATATGTAGACTGGCGGGTAAGAAAGGATGCCATCTTGTATACGTTTGAGTCTCGCGAGTCGCACCCAAGAAGCAAATCACCTGATGGTGGCCCCCGATCATTGCAAGGTCAACTGGGGTGTGACCTCGTCGATCCACAGCATTGACAGACGCTCCACATGCTACGGCTTGTTAGACTGTTTCCGCTGTCCGCTCTCTGCTTTACCGAGAAGCTCCTTTGCTGCTGAGATTCTTCCAGTCGCGGCAGCAATATGGAGAGGAGTGTGTCCCTTTTCATCCAGGCTGAAATCCAAATATCGTCATGAGTAGACGTCGACACCCGCCCAAACCTGTGAACGTATTCCTTGCCTAAGAGCCGAATGGTTGTCGTGTCGTCGGAGGCTGCTGCCTGTAGATAACACGATAGCTCACGATTTAGTGCAGGTCCATTGTGATAAATGCAAATCAGACCTTGTGTATCATCGTAGAGCGATATGAATCGATCCTGTTGTGGTGCGTTCAATCAAATCATTCAGTCTGTGAATGATGGCGTTGCAATTTTGCCAGCATTCTCACTTGGGGACAGTGGTGGACTGCAGTCCCGAATTTCCATTGGCATGAGCGTGCATCCAGCTTTTCTGATGTCAGACCAAGAGGCATTGCTTTTTCACTAAGACGGAGTTCATACCCTCGGACTTGTACATCTTCTCCCCGTTGACGTGTTTTGAACCTGGCATAACATGAATAGAAAAAGCGAAACTTGAGAGGTATAAGATACTTGAGAGAAGATTCAGATGACTTGCTGCAGAGGTCTTCGATTCCCGCTGAGGATGTTGTGAGGATTTGTAACGAGCTAGAGGAAAAGCTTGTCATCATTCTTACCGACGCCACAACAGGTGGCACTTAAAGGTGAACTTGCTGTCCCCCCCATGCACTTGAAAAACGGCTGATAACATAGTCAAAAAAATAGTCTCTGTCCCATTATATGCTCTCTGTTTTACTGCGGTTGTAGCCATAAACAATCCCACCCAGCTTGTGTATCTTCTTCTTCTCAACATCAATCTCACTCATACGCTCAGCGCTGCTTCTATTCAACTTTCACTCTCCTTTCACGCGTCGCTTCTCGATTGCTGCTCATCTTTGCTTTCAACTTGACCGTCTCTTACAACTGACTTGACCACCCACCCCGTCCTTGTGACTCTGTTTGAGTGAAAATATCAATTAATTTGATGGGCAGCAGTCAAATCGTCTTTATTGGGCCGTGCTGTCTTTTCGTTTTCGTACCCTCTTGTGGCCTCTCTAGTCTAGAGTAGGGTGGGTTACCCCTACGGTACACTTTTATAGGTATTTTCTCTAAACATACCCCGGTACATGGCCACCCCCTACCTCCATCACTTTATACTCAGCATGGATTGGTGGCGGCCACCGCTTTCATGGATAGATAGGAGGAGGGAACAAGGGATGAAGATGGAGGAAAGACAGAGAAGAGAAGCAAAGACGGGCGAAAACTTGAAGACAGCAGGAGAAGGGAGAGAAAACAGTCCGTGAAGACGAGCGGAAGGTGTTAGAGATGGGAAAAGTCTTGCATCAACATGGGCGAACCACATTTACTCAACATGGGAAAGAGTGCAGATGAAGAGGATGAAGAGGGAGGGGGAAAGTAGCGAACATGACAAGAAGAGATCACGATGGTTAGGTGCATTGAAAGGTATGGCGATCAGTTTATGCATAGGATTGAAGCGCATGAAGAGAAATGACATTTCATATGTCGAAAATAAGATGCTGGTTCAATCCTTGAAGAGATTGTGATGTCAAATCTTTTGTCTATTTGATTGTGATGAATTGAAGAATCTGAAAGGAGTTCGAGAATCATGCTTGATGAAATAGAAAATTGCAAAATAGAAAATTGCCATGCGATTTTCATTCAAATGGACAAAAGAATCGGAAATGAGAAGTAGATTGTTGACATTGATGCTGCTGCAGGGGGGGTTTGCGTGGAAGACAGCTAGCAAGAGAAGAAGGATTATGGTCAAAGGATCCTTCGCTACTTTCAGAAGAGATTTGACGTATTGTTTCTTCACGGTTGTTTACTTCACGGTGTTTGTTCACCAAGCACATTCTTGGAGGTACTTATACATCTTTGTTGTTTTTTTCTTCCTCTTTTGCTCTTCTTGTATCCCCTGGTGATGTGTTGGTCTGTTTCGCAGCGCTCCAACAACATTTAGGACATCAAGTTCGAGCATGGGCTCCTGTCTCACACCGAAACTTCTTGGCCATGCAAGATTCTCTTGTGCTCGATCACACATCAGTGCGCTGCGATGCCTCCGAACCCCCGCCGCTCAGAATCGACTTGGTGCGAACTACTCGTGTTTGCTTGCACCTTCTAAAAGATTTCGTGACCACTGGCTTGCTTCCGCTCCCAGGCTTGAAGTTTCCCCTCCGTCTGAGAGGGGGCTGCATGGGTTGGCTGCTTCCTCAACGCTTCAGAGACCAGCAGCAGAGCCTACGCGCGTTCGTGTCTGCGGGAGGCAACGACTCGAGCATGAGACCTGACGAATCAAGCAAGGAAAACACCTCCGTCAGACCTCAGGTCCTGCCTTCATTCCAAATCTCTCTCCTAGCATTTCTTGTTCCAATGAGATGTACTCCTCTGCCTGAGGAAAACTCCTCGGCTCCCCTTACTCCTTTGTTACATGCTCCCTACTGTGATTAGTCAAACTCGGCCGACAATACACTTGCCAGGTTGTCTTCATCCTTGGCGGTCCTGGATCTGGGAAGGGAACACAATGCGGAAAGCTTACAGCAGGTATACAATCGAAGGGGAAGGCAGCGTGATGATAAGGTCGCGATTAGAATTTCGTCGGATGCGCCATCTCTCTGCAGGCGACCTCCTTCGAGAAGAGAGAAAGTCTGCAACCTCTCAAGTGGGATTTTATCTCTCGTGGCATTACAGGACGCTGACTTTACCTCACAGGGCGAGATGATCGACCAATACATGAAGGAGGGAAGAATCATTCCCGTGCGTTTTGATTACAATGATTTCAATTTGCTCAATTCAAAGCAGGTGGAAATCACAGCTCGCTTACTAAAACAAGCGATTGACAAAGACAAGTCAGAGAAACTAAGGGACTGAGTTCACGTATGTCTGACATAGGTTCGCCTTGTAGGCATCGTTTTGATGTTTTTCTTATTGATGGATTTCCGCGGAACATGGTGAGAGAACACCTGATGATTGGTATACTTCCGTTGTGACCGCGGCCTCGTAGGATAATCTGCGAGGCTGGAATGAGATAGTAGCTACTGACGTCAACGTGCAATTCATGGTCTTCCTCGAGTGTAGCGAGGAGGTTTCATCTTTTCCCCGAGGTCCTTTGGCTCCTCACCATGACCGCAGGTGATGACTGAACGACTGAAACAGCGAGGAGAGACCAGTGGGCGGGTTGACGACAATGAGGTGAGCGAGGATCGGACGGAGGAGGATGGTGAAAGCTGCTGCTGTACAGGCATCGATTAGAAAGCGTTTCAAGGTCTATCAGTCGGTTGGTGCTGAATCTACTGTTGGGCTTGCTGAAGCATGAGCAGGAAACGATGCCAGTAGTGCTTCAATTCGAGCGAGAGAAGAAGCTCAGGTCAGTCAAAGCGAGGGACAATCATCGAATAACCAGCACTGCAGGAGAATCCGAGCAGACGAGGGGTCCATCGCAACCGTTTATGCACAAGTTAGGAAAACCATTGCTCCTCTCCTCGAGCACAAGGTCAGCAGAACCTCGCAGTCTCACGCCTGACTTGCTGTCGCAGAAACACCGGGGTCTGGGAGGAAAACTATCCTTCGTGGGTGATCTCTTAAGGGTGAAATACGAGACCTTCTTGTGCCGTCGTTTCTGACATGTCCACAGAATTTCTTCTTGACCAGGTTGGTGGTCAGTCTCCTCACTCGGGTCCGGAACAAAAGCGCATGATCATCAGCTGTAAATTGAGAGATCAACCGCAAGTCGATTCACTCCTGCTGTGCGCTCGGTGAACAAGTCAATCCTCACTCCTTACTGCCAACTTTGACGGAAGAGTTTTCGACCCAAACCAGTATAGCCTCCCGTAGTCTACATAGAGCTCTTCCCCAGAATGAATGACGCGCGTTGCGATGACATCTGCGTAGCCATCGTCTGCCTTTCGGTCAGACCATTCAATCATGACCTCTTGCTTTACCAGGCTTCTTCTGGAAGCGGACGTTATGTCGATCGGCTTGGCGGCAGTCGTTGATGTACCTTGCCTTCACCTCCGGGAAGTTTCTGGCATCGCATGAGTTTCGGTGGGCGAGGAGGGAGGGAGGCACTTGAGGTCGATGTATTTCTGGGGTCCAAGGCGCATCAAGAAGCTCTTGTCCTGTTTTACCATCAGCTCATGTCTTGCACGGCAACATATCCACCTCAAGCTGCATGGCTTCTTTCGTAGTCAGAGTCCCTAGGGGCGATTCATATCGACATATCGTTTCCCCTTCCATGAAGTCTCGAGAAGCAAAAAGACCCATCCCTGCACCAGGCAGCAAAGACTTGGCGACCAATAGATCCATGTCCAGTCTGCTTTCTTCATCGAAGATCATGACAAACAGGCAAACGTTCGATTTTCGCGTACCACCCGACATCCATGAAGTCGAGAGGAAATTTCTAGCCTGTGCTTTTGAATCATTACATAAAAACTTGTTGTAAGTTGCCCAACCAATATCTTGAGGCTGTATTATCATGTTCCAGAGCGACAAGTCATTTGAATCTGCATGCACTTTCAAAACCAAAGCGAAAAAAGCTACTCAGTTTTGAACACTACAACACAGCACAATCTTAATGCAGTGTCATAGAAAGGAAACTTCGGATTCAAATTTTCCTCAAGGATAACATTATGGCTTCCTGTAGCTCGGAATCTTCATCTATGCCCACATCTACCGGGTCTGTCAGATTTTTCTGGCTTTGTTTGCTATTCAAATCTGAATTGTTCCCATCGTTTTCATGTTCACTTGTAGAAAAGCCTGATGATGCTTGGACTGGAGAGTATGAGACGGATGGATAAGAATTTCTCTCCAACTCCCTTCTAGAATGCCCAGACATGGCAGACATTGAAGAAAACAATGAAGACATCACATTCATTCTTGGCAGTTCAGCAAAGACATGTGAACCACATTTGAATATCAATCCGACCAAGAGCCCGATCACAGCAGGAATAAGAGAGAACGGCAATCTATACAAAAGCAGCTGAGAACAAAGCAGGATCTCAAACCATCTGTTGTCTATTCCAAACGTGAAGACAGAAAAGCGAACCTTCACGGGGATTTCAAACAAGTAGCGACTGAGAAGAGAAAAGTACAGGACTAAGGGGCCGCTCTTTGACAACTGGCGAGATTCTATTCCTAGAGGTAGGAAGAATGCTAATAACAGCATCACAGCATGAGCAAAGCTTGCGAGGAAACACAAGAGCAGAAACTTCGAGCGCCCCAGATGACTTTCAACAAGCCTCATCCGAAACAAGAAGAAGCAACCGAACAACGTCTCTGCGCAAGTCTGCCACGTGATCCATCCCGCACACAAAGTCATACAAAATGCTGTGATGGAGGACGTGGAAAAGCGAGTCAGAACGTCGAAGAAGGGCGTTGCGAATCTCCATATCTGATTGCAAGCTAGCAGGCAGAGTGAACCCAGCGCAAGCTTGCCCGTGACGGGATAGGCTGTCCAAATTGAAGCTGCCATATCCTCCTCCATCAACGCTGAGACCAGTGAGAGTAGGTGATATCACATATGTCTTGCAACCATTTGCCGCACGGGAAAGCGCAGCATCTGTAAGGGGTGGAGTGAGGCAGAACAAGCGGAACAGGCATTAGGAGCGAGCCAAGTGTAAACTAGGGAGTGAAAACATGGAGGGGGTGGCAAGTCATATAGTACAAGATGGAGAAGGGGAAAGAGGGAAGTGTGTGAAAGGGAGAATCCGACAGGGGATTGGAGGGGTTGGCATAGATGAGGATAGAGGATGTGGCAGTACCTGGTCTCCAGCAGGAGCTGACAAGCCTCACAAGCCTCACAAGCCTCACACGCTTGTCTACACCCTCACTGCTCCAGCTGAGCTGAGCTCTTGGTGCCGGTGCTGGTGCCGGTGCTGGTGCTGGTGCCGGTGCTGGTGCCGGTGCTGGTGCCGGTGCTGGTGCCGATGCTGCTCAACTGGCTGCTCAACTGGCTGCTCAACTGGCTGCTCAACTGGCTGCTCAACTGGCTGCTCAACTGGCTGCTCAACCAGCTGCTCAACACTGCTCAACCAGGAGGCGGGTCGGAGAGGGTGATGAGGGTACACGTTGGCGGGAAGGGCAGTGGGCGCAGAGGACTGGGCGGGAAGGGTGGGGTAATGACAGTACCCCTTCATATGAGTGAACTATTGGTGATAAAGGTATGGTAGAGGTACAAGGATCGATTTTAAACATGGAGGTAGGGTGAAGCGAACAGATGGATGGCCGAACGTGACATCCAAAAAGGTGGGTGGGGTGAATGGGGTGGTGTCAATCAGAGGGTACTCAAAGGGAATAGATAGGGTGCATAGCATGTTCCAGGGGGTTGGGGGTAGCGAGAATAGTGGGAAAGCGAGATTGTTATGTCCTCTCCTCTTCCAGTCCTGCCTCCCTCGGTCCTCGACAGCAGCACATGGTCAACGTAGCTCACCATGGCAGCTGCAGCGCTCAATGGCTCTGAGCACTGACCTCCTGCCAAGCGCCTATCTCTTGCTTGACTTGATATCGTCTTGCTGTTCCTTGCTCGTTTCCTGGGTATCTATCCAAGCTATCTGTCGTGGCTGAAACGTTGATTCTGATCTGTTGATTTGGAATGAAACCCCAAATACGTTTGATTGTTGAGTGCGCATGAGGCATGAAAGAAACTGATTGTAGTGTTCGCGATGCCATGAGAAACGAAGATAACGTGTCTTGGAATGAAACACACCAGAACGTGGATATGATTGTGTCTGATCTGGCCTTGCACAGGGATATGGCCTTGAGCTCTAGAAAAAGAATGCTTGGAGGGGCACCTGGTACAGATGAAAACGCAATCCGAAGACGAGTCAGGTCTCAAATACACTGTTTTGTCCGCTGAGTTCTTTGACCTTGTGATATGAGTTGCACAACCCAGACTTTGTTGCAATATCTGTTATGTTGGGCGACTGTTACATTTGAGTTGTGGTGGAGGTGGATGCATGATATTTGCGACTGCAAGAGTCCCAGAGATTCGAGCCATTCGTGCATGACGTCGATTCGCGATATGACATGAGATACCTTCTTGTTGTCTGTCGCGTCATCAACGATGTCGAGAATTGTCTGTGGATAATTTTGTGTTTTGGGGATCTTTGCAGACTTCATGAAAAGCAATCTTTTGGAATCTGTTTCAAAAATTCTTGTCTTGGATGGTCCCATGTTGTCAGTGGGAAGATGATTAAGGTTGTTCTGACACTTTGGGTACACAGAGGGCCTCCGGGATCTCGAGTGTACGTGGGTAATCTTTCATGGGAATGCTCATGGCAAGACCTGAAAGATCATATGCGCGGACCTGGAGGAGATCTGGTGCTACTTCTCGTTGCTCATGTCTGGCAGTCTTTCCTGAAAGTTTGTGAAAGGACGTTGTATACTCAGAAGTGATGTACGACAGTGGTGGAAGAAGGTTCTGTGCGTCATCGCCAGGGTTGCATTCCCCTGAGACAAGTTTTTCAGCAAAGGATGTGCCCTCGTAGAATACTCTTCACCTCAATTTGCAACAAGAGCAATCGAAGAGCTTCATGATACTGTGCGCATAACGCAGTCGTTCAATTTTCAGACTGAACACACTTCAGGAAATAAGAGGGCGTAAGATCTTTGTTCGCGAGGACAGAGAGGACTCAAGGGTGTACGTTGGAAACCTGAGCTGGGAAGCTGCTTGGCAGGAAAATGAGCCGAATGCTTCCTTCTCTCGCCTTACTTGGGTAAACAGGATGTGAAAGACCACATGCGCGGACCCAATCAGGACATGGTGAACCTGGCTCTGTAGACCATCTTGCATTTGATGCAACCTCAACCTTGCAGGACGTGAAGCATGTCGATGTTCTCCTGGACCCTGTAGGCAGAAGGTTGGAAATCATAGACTTTTACGTGCAAGAGGAGGGTTTCTGACTCTGTTTCATCCAGCAAAGGATGCGCGATTGTTGAGTATTCATCTCCTGCCGAAGCGCAGCGTGCCATTGATGAACTTAACCACACCGTAAGTAGTATGTGGTGATTTGATCCCTGCTGTTTGAATGATTAGTCGTTGATCAGGATTTGTTGGGGAGAAACATTTTTGTGCGTGAAGATCGTGAGAATGGAATTTCGAGCAACAGTGAGAATTGATGAGTTTAAATCACTTTCTCATCCGATTTCAGACAATGGCGTAACTCAAGTCACTTTTAATGGCGTCAACCACAATCCGGCTGTGGTTCGAGGACCTTTCACCGTCATGAGAGGTGTTCTCGATCCCAAACTTGTTGTTTCTGATTCGTCCACAGGAAATATGAGGCCGAACGTGCCCATGCCTCAACGCGTCCAGATGCCCAGAGTGACTCGAGGTCATTTGACTGCTACCAGCTTGAGACCTAAACCCTCTCTGCCCAGGGCCCCAGGTCCGACCTGCTCTTAAACGGCCTGGACAAGGTCGCCGCGTGTACGTGGGGAACTTGTCGTGGGACTGCCAGTGGCAGGTAAGAGGCTGGAGCTCTCCGAGACTGCGCTGACAGCAATCAAGGACCTGAAGGATCACATGCGAGCAGCAGGCGAAGTGCGCTATGCGGACATCATGTACGGTGAGAGCAACTCTGCTGAAGCTGGTTCACTTTCCACAATGATTTACGTGAGGCATCAGGACCAGATGGAAGATCCAAGGGATGCGCTTTGGTTGAGTATAATACGGTGGAAGAAGCGCAGAAGGCTATCACAGAGCTGCATGATTCTGTACCCGAGTTTTGAGAGTCGAAATTTTACTTACTTGCTGCAGGACCTTATGGGCCGCTTGATTTTCGTGCGCGAGGATCGAGAGAACGTTTGATGTAGTTCTCACGATGTTAAGTCAGTTCTCAACGGGTCGCCCGGCGGACTCCGAGCCTGTGGAGTTCCCGGCGCCGAAAGCCTCTCGTCGTAGAAAGTTCTTTCACTTCATAATTTTGGTAACGAAATTTCGGCGCGGATTTTTAAAAATGAAAGTCTGAGAAATTTATGATTTGACGTCACGTCATTGTAGCACGGACAGTTGCCGTTGGCCCAGTGGCTCCGGTGGCCGGGCCGAAGCCCGACCCGGTGATCGGGCCGCCGCCCGCGGCCGTCGCAGCCGCGTACTCAGCGGAGTCCAAGTTGAAGCCTCGGCATGAGTGGGCCGGGGCCGGGCGCCCGGCCAACGGCGGCGGGAGGAGAAAAAAGAAATCGAGGCCAGTCAAGTTGACGTGAGGTTGAAGGCGGGAGTGGGAGAGGGAGAGAGAGAGTCTGTGGGACATAGCGAGAGGAGGGGGCAATTCTATGATCAACGGAGACTTGGAATGAGTATGGACGCCCAAAGTTGGCAGGAGAGCAGGAGAAGTCAACATGAGGCCCTCAGAACTCATGTCAGCTCTCTTCATGCGCAGAGGCTCGAGCAGCTTGATCAAGCAGCAACTTCTCATAGAGAGAGAGGGGCAAGGCTCAAGCAGGTCCTGAGCGAACACCGACGCATATTGCATGACTTGTCCAAGTCCATGGAGACAAAGAGCGATGAGCGCAAGGATGGGCTGATCGACAAGCTTGGAGGGCTCTCCCAATTCTTCAAGCAAGATTTTCCTGCCTATGCAGGCAATGCAGCGTCGAGGTACGAGTCAATGCAGAACACGCAGAGCAGGAGGAAGAATTTCAAAGTCGAGAATCCATTCCTGACAGAAGATGTGTCGCAGACAGACTCTTCCATGTGTAACTTCGAGGCGGGGTCAGACCTGGAGGACAGGTGCTCAGAACCTCTTGACGTCTTCGATGCGTCAGCGATCCCTGATCAACAAACTCCGAGGGTGAATACACCCGTGACAAGCGCCCGCAATCACCACGAGCATAAGCAATCCAAGCTAATACGAAATGGAAGGATCCTTGATAGAGAATCTCACTCTAAACAACGAAGCGCAAACAAAGACTCTCCTCTTCCTGACCCAGATCAACTGAATCTCGTGGACTCCATCCACCTCGACGTCTTAGATCAGGACGGACTGCATTTTTTGTGGACGATGGAGAAAGAATTTGCAGTTTTTTTTAACAGAGTCAAGCACCTGGAGCACACCATGCAAGCTGTCTCCTCTTCTCTTCATCACACGCTACAAAGGTTGCAAGATAAATTTTGAACTTCTACTGAAGCCGGAACGCAGACAGAACACCATTGTATCTGAGCTACGAGGAGGACTTCTTGAAGAAGTGAAACTCAACAAAGATGGAACCCACATCCTGTCTGATCTTGAATCTTAGTTGAATGCGCTGAAGAATGCTGTGGGAAGCCTCAAGCATGCAAAAGAGCAACTAGAGCAGCAGCTCATTGCCAAAGACCAACACATTAAGGTTTATCGAAACAAGTTGTATCTTTAAATACTGATGAAAGGTTTGAAGAGAATTGAAGAAAATCTGGAAATGATGAGAAGTCATGTAAGCTATCAGAACAAGATGTCAAGGTTCATTCGTGTCTTCTGATTGCTCTTGTAACTTTCCGTCAGTCACATCGAGAAGCGAGCTGATGTTTGCGAGGAGATGGTTCTAAACATCGAGCTATGCCTGGCTTCAGGTGTGCTTGCGGTTCTC
Organism: Guillardia theta CCMP2712; assembly: GCF_000315625.1. Classification (NCBI taxonomy): domain Eukaryota; class Cryptophyceae; order Pyrenomonadales; family Geminigeraceae; genus Guillardia; species Guillardia theta. Next base: position 63,907 of record NW_005434667.1, read on the forward strand.
GCCCGAGAAGCTCTTGTGCTCCTTACAGCCTTGCAGTGCGACAAGAGTTTGTCCCTGGACATGCAGGTTCTGCTGCAAGAAACGCTTTGCATGAAGAAATCGCTCGCAGCAAGTCGCTGTCCGAACAGCTGCTTGCAATACAAGTCGAGATGGCAGCCAAGGTTTTTGAGCAGAAAAGAAAAAATATTCTGATTTCACGTTGCAGGACGCGAGAATGCAAACTGCGAGGATCGAAGCGAAGAACATCTGGCACAAGCTTGAGCATGTCCAGAATGAGCATAGGAGGAAGATGATTTCTTCTCAGCGACTGATCTCAAGCTTGAACCACAAGGTCGTTAAAAGTCAAAGATGATGACATGTGCTGACGTTCTGCCGGAAGAATCGCGAGTACGAGAAGCAAGTCAGCGAGCTCAAAGATCAACTTCGACTTGTACAACATGCGGGAGGAAGGGAAGGAGGCGATAAAACGATGGAGAAGAACCCCCTAGCAAGGGAAACACCTGTTGGTCACCAAGACTTCGCCATGAGAGTGGTAGTCACTTTCCTCTCCTCCCCTCTCTCTCCCTCCCCTCCGCTTCACTCCTACCTGCTCCCCTCCTCACCTCCCCTGTCCCCTTCCCCTCTAAAAACCTCCCTTACTCCCCTGCTCCCTGAACGCGATTGGCACTTCACCCCCCTTCCTTGCGTTCCTCCACTGACATCTTGAATCTCTAAGAGAAGCTCGCTGCCCGCGTCTCTTGGACTTTCTCCTCTTGACCTGACCGACGACGATCATCGAGAGCATGTAGAGTCGCTCGTGAAGGTCAGCAGGAGGATTGAGAGGCCGGATGAGCAGACATGACTCTTGTTGCCGCAGTCAGTCGAGGGCTTGTGGCGCCTTCAAGATGAAGCAGCTGGCGCATGTGACATACAGGATCACGATCATGACCAGTATCAGTATCAGGATCAGGATCAGGATCAGGATCAGGATCCTCCAGGCAGACTTGACGAGAGCGCGGCCTCGTCTGAGGGAGGGATGAAGTACCAGATTCTTCAATCCGCCCATGCTGATCATCACGGGGCTGACATTTCCTTCTCATTCAACCTGTAAGATAGCAAGGCTCCCCTGCTTTCTCCCTCTTCCCCTCAACTAGCGACTCTTCTGACCCTCATCGCCTCGCACTTTCGATCTGAGAGTCACATCATTTTCATGTCTGTCTCAATGAATGATGACAAACGTCGCTCGCCCCTGCCAAAAACACGATGAAACCAAACAAGTCCCCCTCAGAGGCAGATATACAGAACAGGAAAGGCAGCAGATTTGACCCCATTCAGAATCTTAACTGACTTTTAGTATTAATAAAGAAATTGAGCAAAGCTTCAAGTGGATTAGGCGGTTGGAGAGTGTTTTTCGAACAAAGGGCGTGTGAAGGCGTGTAGAGTGTGAGTGAGTGCGGGGGAGGAGGGAGGAGACGAGAAAACACGATGGCACATGAAAGAGCGACATGTTATGTTGTTTGCTCTCCGCTCTTCTCATGGTTCTGATTGCAGGCTCAAGTTTTCAGCTGCTCGATGCTTGCCGAGTGCGAGGCACAAGTGCGGCAGGAGAAAAGGCGACAACAGAAGGTGAAGAAACTGGCAGCTCTTCCTCGACCTCCCGAGCTCTGTCAAGACTTTCTGAGCACAGAACCATGCTTCGTTTCTCCTTCGGATGTAAAATGTCTGTGCAGGCTACACCAGGACGACGCTGTTTCCAATGTAATCCCGGCAAACATTAGGCTGGATCGAAGCCCCTTTGTGATAGGACGAGACTCCACCAGCAATGTCGACGCTTGTCTCTTGCATCCCTTTGAAGAAAAAATGATTTCTCGCTTCCATGCCATCTTTCGTCTCCGAAAGCATCAAGACGCCAAGGAGAGCTGCTGGGAGGTTTTTGATCTCCAGAGCTTGAATGGATTGTTTGTTAATGGGAAGAAGATTTCACATACTATTCTTCGAGATGGAGATGTTGTCATATTTGGATGCACTTCACGTACAGGGACAAACAAACATGCTCAGATTCCATCCATGATGAGCTTCAGATTCTGCTCAGATCAGTCTAACGATGCCACAAATGTCAGGCAGAAACGTTCACTACAGAGAGGTGAAGGGGAGAGTCTGCAAATGCAGAAGCGCGTATGCCCGTCGGACAACTTGAGTCATCGCGAGGGCAACGTCAAGTCTCGCATCCCTCTTTCTCCCCTCGTCAACAGGCAGGCCACAAGCCCTCGCGGGTCAAAAACTCCCAACATGTATCTCGATGCTCAATGCGTCGGTGGAGATCTAGTCTGTCCGATCTGTCAGGACTACATGGTGGCCTGTACCTCCTTGCAATGCTCACACTTGTGATGATTGTTGACTCTTGTTATCTTTCCTTGCTGATTGTGATCAGGTTCTGCAACGCATGTATTCACACGTGGTTGAGGTGATGTCTAGGGGGGTCTTGTGGCGTTAGAATGATTCTGTTCCAGCAAGCATAAATGCTGTCCAGTCTGCAGGAAAGAGATTGAAACGTTGGAAGAACCCATACGGATGAGAGTTGTTGACTCGGTTCGTCGTTGCTGTCTTTTTCGTACTTCCACTCGCTTCCTTTCCTGCTATCCCCTGCCTTCCTCACCCCCTTTCCTGTCTTCCCTTCCCTTAACCTGTCCTCTCCTCCCCTTGTCTTGGGTTGCTGAAATCTCCTCTGCTACTTGGTAGATGATAGAGAAACTTGCCCCGCACCTTCCGAAAGAGGATCAGGAATCGCTGCGAGCGAGGAAGGGAACCTACGACAACGAGGACGCGACGGCAAGCGCATGAAGAGAAGAGGCTGATGCTGATCGAGCGGCAGAACAAGCGCAGGGCGCAGGAGCTTGAGATCAACATCCGAGACACCGGAAAGGCAAACTTGCTTCATGTAGGAATGGGCCGCTGGTCGGAGGAGCAGTCAAGGAACTTCATTGGAGGAACCGAATATTACAAAGTGAGAAGGGAGACGTGAAAGCACTGCTGACGTGCGGGCAGGGCCGAGCAAGACAAGTGTACTGCAGCAGTGCGGGGTTTGACCGACGTTTCATCGAGGGAGCGAGCAGGGAAGAGCTGGAGAGAGCGACAGACAACTTGAAGCTCCAGGGAAACCACGGTAACCCCTCATCCCTACTGTCATCATCCGCCTCTCCCCTCCTTCCGTGTCTTCCTCCTCCGCTTCTTGCTCCGTCTTTGACAAGCTCTTGAGCAGGTGCGGCAACAGAGGTCAGTAGCAGAAGCTCTGCGTCTAGTCTCATATTGCCGCAGACTCGCACAACACAGAGCATGCGGCAGACGTTGTGGTTGTTCCTCGCCTGGGGCTTCCGACATGGAAGATGAGGAAGAAGAATTATAATGATGTAAAGAATCGAATGTGACAGGTCAAACGTACAAAGGAAGTTGAAGATAAGTAGCTCGAACATGCGAGAACAATGGCACATCCAATCCCCACTCCTTTGCTCGGTCATATCCCTCCCCCTCCCCCTCCCCCTCCCCTGATCCTTCCCTTCTCCTCTCCCTCCCTCTCCCTTCCCTTCTCCTCTCCTCTCCCTCCCTCCAGCGTTGTCCCCTTCCATTTGCACCCCTTCCCTCATATTTCCGTCCCCCGACTGCTGAGGTTTTTTATCCCCGAACAATCCGCTCGCCCCGCCCTGCTCACGCACCTTGTCGCTCCGCCTTCCCAGGGAGCAGAGGTAGACTGCGAAGGAGGCGGAGGCGGAGGCGGAGGTGACCGGGTCAGGGGCATGGAGGGGACATGGAGTTGGAATGGAGAGAAAGATGGAGAGGAAGGGAAGGGAGCTGGTGATAGTCGTGACTGGCATAGACAATGGTGAGGGTGTGAGACGAGTGAAGGCAGAGCATGAGCATGAGGAAAGTTATCGTTCTTGCCCTCATACTTCAGGTGCTACTGCTCCCTCTCCCCTCCCCTCCACTCCACTCCACTCCACTCCACTCCACTCCACTCCACTCCCCTCCCCCCTCCCCTCCCCCCTAACCTCCCCTGCTCTCCCCTCCCCTCGCTTCCCCTCGCGTCCCCTCCCCATCCCTCCCGTCCTCTTCCCCCCCCCCTCTCATCTTGATACCACATGTAAGCAGTCGCATCAGGTCTCGCTCGCAGCCTCTTCTCCTCCTCCAGTTTCCTGTGATGATCTGGATCGCTCCCGCAACTTTGCCTTGGGCGGCGAGGTGGACAGCCCCGATCAGCTCGAGCAAGACTGGTGCGTTGACGCCAGAGCAGGATGCGTCGACCAGTGGGCGGCGGATGGCAACGAGAGCACATACTGGGACGAAGAGGATAATCAAAGTCAGTATCACCTGAGGATCCGGAGAAAGAAGGAGGAGGAGGAGGTCAACATCAGCGGGGTGAGCATATCAGGATACGAGCAGCACAAGTTCGCTCCTCGGTCCTTCCAGCTCGTCTGTGATGAAGCCCTGGTAGCTGATGTAGCTGATGCCCGCTACCGCAACAACGTCTTCGAGACCTGCTTCCCTCCTGTTCCTTGCCGCGTCCTCGACCTTATCATCTTCCAGTCTTACGGAAGCTCCCCGGCTGTCCGGGAGATCAAACTGCTGGCGAAGTCGCAATCGTCGGCCAGGTCAACGCATGGCAAGCTGCTCCTGCCTGCGTCAGCCCAGAGCTCCACATGTGCACATTTAGCAGGGCAACTCCTCCTGTGCTTGGGGAAGGGGAACCAGGAGGTTTGTCAAGGCGATAGGATCGCGCACTGGAACTGCATCAAGGGGGAGGCGGACGCAAGCAAGCAGGGGCTGAACGGACATCGGAGCTTGAATCGCCTCAAGGAATACAGGTGGAGCAGCGGTGAAGAGAAGCGACGCACTGACAAGAGCGTCAGATACGGTTACCTCCTCTACAACCCCTTCGACATTTACTTCGCTGTCGCCATCGAGCTCTACGGAGAATGGAGTGAGAAGGAGGTGGAGGTGAGGCATGGGCGTGCGGTTGTCAACGTCTCTTGACCACCAGCTGATCCGCAGCTGATGCGTCGGTACATCACGACAGGCGACTATGTGGTGGAGGCAGGAGTTCACATCGGCTCTCTCACCGTCCCCCTAGCACAACTGGTCGACAACACTCGAGGAGGAGGAGGAGGAGGAGGAGGAGGAGGAGGAGGAGGAGGAGGAGGAGGAGGAGGAGGAGGAGGAGGAGGAGGAGGAGAGTAACGGGCTCGTAGGTAGGGCCCACAGGTCGCGTGATCGGCTTCGAACCGCAACGGGTTGTCTACCAGATGGTGAGGAGCATCTAAGTCGGTTCTGGACCTCAAGCTTGTCGTGCAGGCATCCGCCAATGTCGCTCTGAATGGATTGTGGAATGTCGTTCTCTACAACGCTGGGGCAGGGAACTCAAGCGACGCCATGCCAGTAGTGCGAGTTGCCTGCTGCTTCACTCTGAAGTGCTTTTGCCCCTCGTCTCTTCAGATGCCAATCGCATCCTACCACCCCAACGCCCTCAGAAACTTCGGCAGCGTACGCGTGGGAATGGTGCTGAACAAGCATCCTTGCGTTCCTGATGGGCTAGACCAGGTGCCGGATGAGGAGGAGACAAGTATAGAGCATGTTCGTATCATGAGTATCGATGAGCTACAGCTTCCAGCCTGCGACTTCATCAAGGTTCGGGCCTATCCTCCTCCTCTTTCACTTACAGTCGCACGCAGATCGACGCAGAAGGTTTCGAGACGCAAGTGATCCAAGGAGGATGGACGACAATCAGCGCGTTTCTCCCCACCATCTACTTCGAGGACAACGAGTGAGCACAGGTTCAGCTGGGGTTGAGCTAACCGAGCATACCTACAGACTTAACGGGAGGATCGGATGCTCAGCTACCACACAGCGACTGAAGGTGACGCGGACTTGCTCGAGCTCTTCTCACTCGCAGCAGACCGAGCTCGGCTACGACTGCTACCACCATGCAGCACCATACTTCAACAGCGACAACTGGCACAAGGAGCGCATCGACTACTTCTTCGTAGGAGGTGAGGGGACGGCAAGGGGTGAGTTGAACTGAAGTGAAAGCAGGGGAGCCAACACTGTCCTACATGATCCTGTGTGTTCATGCGTCGAGAATCCTTGCACCGCCTCAGCTAGTGCAATTACCTTGCACTTGACAAACATTTTAGTAATTTTTTTTGTTCATTTTCGACGAAATAATTCTAACGAGGCTTTAAGAAACACTACAACCCATCTTGTTATCCCGAAAGCTCAGAAAAACGGTGAACGGAACACAGATTCCATGTGACCTGGTCAATTCAGATGCGGTCGTACATAAAATAAACAGTAGGCGGCTAAGTTTAGTTGCTGGCTGCTGCCAACTCTGCCGCTTTCTGTTGAACCTCCTGAATGTTTCCGACCATGTAGAACGCAGCCTCAGGAAGGTCATCGTACTGACCAGACACCAGACCCTTGAACGCAGCAATGTTGTCCTCCAATGAAACGAACTTTCCTGGAGTTCCCGTGAACACCTCAGCAACGTGGAAGGGCTGAGACATGAATTTCTGAATCTTGCGAGCGCGGGCTACTGTCAATTTGTCATCCTCACTAAGCTCGTCCATTCCCAAAATAGCAATGATATCCTGCAAGTTCTTGTAATCCTGGAGGGTCTTCTGAACCTGGCGTGCAATGGTGTAATGATCTTCTCCGATGATACGCGGGTCAAGCATACGAGAAGTGGAATCGAGAGGATCCACAGCGGGATAAATTCCCAACTCAGCAATGGAACGGGAAAGCACAGTGGTGGCGTCCAAGTGAGCGAAGGTGGTAGCAGGGGCAGGATCGGTCAAATCGTCAGCAGGAACGTAGATAGCCTGAACGGAGGTGATGGAACCCTTGCGGTTGGTGGTGATACGCTCCTGCAATCCACCCAAATCCGTAGCAAGAGTGGGCTGGTAACCAACAGCAGATGGAATACGTCCAAGCAAGGCAGAAACCTCGGAGTTGGCCTGAGTGAAACGGAAGATGTTGTCAATGAAAAGAAGCACGTCCTGTCCCTCCTCATCACGGAAGTACTCCGCAACAGCGAGACCGGTAAGAGCAACACGGGCTCTGGCACCTGGCGGCTCATTCATCTGTCCGTAAACGAGAGCGGCCTTGGATCCGGGGCCATCGAGCTTGATCACACCAGACTCAATCATCTCGTGGTACAAATCGTTGCCTTCACGGGTGCGTTCTCCAACACCGGCGAACACGGAGTAACCACCGTGAGCCTTAGCGACGTTGTTGATGAGCTCCATGATAAGCACAGTCTTGCCGACACCAGCTCCTCCGAACAGGCCAATCTTTCCTCCCTTGGCATATGGGGCAAGAAGGTCGACGACCTTGATGCCGGTAACAAGAATCTCAGCCTCAGTCGACTGCTCCGCAAAGGTAGGGGCGTCTGCGTGGATAGACTTAGCGGTCTTGGCAACGATAGGACCACGCTCATCAACAGGCTCTCCGATCACATTGATGATACGGCCGAGAAGCTCGGGGCCAGCAGGAACCATAATAGGGTTTCCAGTGTCAACGACAGGCTGACCACGGACGAGACCTTCGGTGGCGTCCATAGCAATCGTACGCACGGTGTTCTCACCAAGATGCTGGGCGACCTCAAGAACGAGGCGAATGTCGTGATCCTGAACCTCCAAGGCATTGAGGATAGCTGGGAGCTCCTTGGTGTTGGCAAACTGAACGTCAACGACGGCACCGATAACCTGCCTGATCTTGCCTACACCGAGCTTGGCGGCGGCCTCCTCCGACATGGATCGGATACCAGCAGCCTTGCTCCATGAGAGAGCGTTGGCTCTTGCGCCCATAGTGCGGCTCGCAAAAGTGGAAAAGTTTCTCGTTGCATTGCCCCTCCTTGCAAGGGAGACTGCCGTGCGGCGAATGTGTCTGCAACTAAAGTTCAGGAAAGTTGCCTCGCAAGAGATGGATTCGTGATTGTTCGATGGATTGAAAGGGGACTTCTTACATGTGAGGACAAATTTTCCACCATTTAAATAATTGAAGAATTGACAACAAATAATCCCAGGAACTCTCAATGAATGAACCAACACAAAAAACACGTGCAATCATCCTCTTAAAACCTCTTAGGCATGAAGGCAAATGAAATGCACATCAGGAGTCGAATTTGTGTGCATGGTTGGAATTCAAATAATTTTTGATGTTGTGTCTTGATTTTTTTTGAACCATTGCAACAGAGACATCTCAAAGCGAGGAGTAGAGATGAGGATAATACACAACACCGTTGGGAATCGCTTATTACACATTGTTTCAACCAAACAGTGAAAACATAGTAGAAAACCACACAAATCGAGCATCAAAGTCTTATCAAATCGAAGGTTCTTCTTTGCAATGACTTTCTGGCCGCGAATTTCATGAAAAACATGGCTCATGTCCTCAGAGATGGGATGATCCACAACGAACAAGAATCGCGAGCATGAAGGGAGGAAGTGGGGGGCGATGGACAAAGTGAAGACAACGCATGGGTGAAAGAAGGAAAAATCATCTTGGAGAGCGAGGAGGAAGGGAGGAAGGGACATGCTGTGCGAACATGAGCCGAAACGTTCGTTACCTGGACAGCATGGCCGAGGAAGACAGCCGCGCGCCGCACTCCTTTTTTTTCAATTTCAGAAACCCTCGAAGTTTTTCGGGCTGTCTTCAAATTCTTCAACAGCCCCTTGCAGTTTCGGGATGACCATCAACATGTTTTCAAACCCTAGCTTGAATTCACTATGAAAATTCATTGAAAATCAGAGACCTTGAGGAGGCATCCCAACACATCAAACAGTGCATTCAACAATTTTGAATTTGAAATATCTATTCCAAACAACGAAATGCCCACCCCCGTGCTATTTCCACTACCCCACCGTCGCAATCGGATAATTTGTCATTTCCACCCGTCCATTATAGGAAAATTTGATATATCCTTCACGTTGAATTAAGGGGTAGTGTATACCCCCACCCCATGGTGTGAACTTGGGGTATAGATCCGCTTAATAGCTACCCTACCCTCCCAGATCCCACGGATCCTCTTAGAAAGTACCCCATACTTTCCCACCCGAACACTCATTGCAGAGGTCAAGGGTGGCGCTTGTCCCCAATGTCTAGTCACACCCACTACCCCAACATAATCTCTGTACCACCCTTCCTATCTAAAGGCATGGTACCCCCTACCCCCTAGTTCTCAATAGAATACCTGGTGTTTGCTATCAAAAGGAGGCCAACAGCTGCATAGGACCCCTCCTTTCTACACAACACCCCAACATGCAGCAGCATGATACAGAATCCAGATTTCCTTGGAATCACCCTACCCTGTGACCTTTCGTACCCTACCCTCTATCACGATTAAGTAAACCAGTACCCCATGCTTGACCACCCCTATGGATGATCCACCCCCACGGCGCCTCGAAACTCCATAGCATGTTCCTTGCTTCTAACACCGTATGGAGCTGACTACCCCTTGTCTGACGACTACCCTACACCCACCACTGCCACTTGAACCCACGTACCGCAACCGAACACCATGTTAGACTACCCGTACTTCTAAGCTTCCAAGTACCGGTGCATAACAATCTTTTTTGTTTGAAGTGCCGACCGTTGATGCCATTCATCATCTGTTGGATTTCCGTTATGTCTCCGTTAACCGTGACAGATGCTCCGGGCCCGGTCCGGCCCGGGCCCGGCGCCGGGCCGCCACTCAGTGACCGATCGGACTGGGCCGGACCGTCTGACGAAGCACAGTTTTTGCTCACTGACCGAGTTTCAACAATACCCGCCACACGAAAACCAGGCCTTCGGAATCCGATCATTGTGGGGAGCACATGACGGTCGATGATCGCGGCCCGGCCGGGCTGAGAGATAGACTGTATGCTTAGTAGGATGTGAACTCGGAAACCCGAGCATCCAGAGCACGGGGGCCGGGACTGGGAGTTGACTTTTGCCAAATCGGAGTTCCGATGGAGGCTCTCAGGCACTCCGAGCGGCTGAGCCATCGGAGCGGCAGCGAGCGGCCCGGCCCAAGTTCCTCGCCGGCCCCGGGGTTCCTGATATCTGTAACGACTTCTTGTAACCGGTAGGGTTACCGAAGGGCCATGCAGGTGACGCTGAGAAGAGAAAGGACAGAGCGGGAAGAAGGAGAGCCAAGGAGAGCCAAGGGGAAGCGAGCAAACCCGCGAGCAAGTGATCGATGAAGGCAGGGGGGAGGGAGGGATGGGGGAAACAAGTTGGGGGGGGGGAGGGGGGAGCGTGGAGAGAATGATCAAGGGAGGATGCAACTGATGTGTGGATGGAGGCATGAGGGATGAATAGGACTGAGCCTGGAAAGGTGAGTAGAATTGGTCACAGATGAGGGAAGAAATTGGTGACTAGAAATAATGATAGTTATGTCGAGAATGTCATGCAGAGTTTAGTTTTGACGAAGATTCAAGGGCTGACAGGTTTAACAGGAAATTCTTGCCTTGAAGTGAGCTCAACATCAGCATGTACGGTACTGTGAGAACGAAGCTGCCGGTGTCAGAGGTGGAGGATGGTGTTGCGGTCAGAGTGCGAGTCTTAGTGGGGACGGCATTGCTTGTCGCCATGGCTGGAGTTTGTCTACTTGTACTTGTGGTGACCCAAGTCCCTCCAGCGCTGCTCCATCACTCCATGGTTAGCGTCGGGATGATTGACAAGTTTTTGAAGGCCCAGCAGCAGCTGGACGCAGCTCCTTCCATGTCCGAGCGCCTCAAGGAATTGATTGCAAGCAACAAGGCGGCAGGAGACAGGCTGGCTGCTGCAATGGAAGCGCGAGGAGGAGCAGGAGAAGCGGGAGCCGGTGGGCTGGCCCTTAACGCAGACGTGGCGAATGCCATGAAGGCTGCAGATGCTGCGATCAGGGAGGCAGGACTTCCATCGCGGAAGAGGCTTCTTGGTCGGACGAGGAGCAAGCAGCTCGAGTCTATCATGTCCGAGGGTGAGTTGCCGTCTTCGAGCAACGTCATCTCCTTGCGCAGGAGCGTCAGAAGCTCCGAGCGAGAGCTCGCGGATGTCTTGGCGGGGCAAGTGGGTGGAAGGCAAAGCCGCACAAACATGGGGCTGGACAAACTCGCGCTGGACAGCGTGAGCGAGGGCATGGCGCTGGGACTGTCTGCTCAAGCTCGCAACCCCGTGACAGGAGAGGACACTGGGTCCCTCCTTCTGCCTCCCTCGCGCGATGCGGATCAGCTGGCTGCGAGGGAGCTCAGGAAGGTTGCAGACGGAAAGATGCGGGGGGGAGGGAGCGTGTTGTCCCTGGTTGATGCTGATCACTAGGAATAAAAGCTGTAATTTTTTTCAGGCGTCCTCTCAGCAAAGTTCCGTCCTCCCGCTATTGGCTATCTTGTGCCTTGTCACTTGCTCTTGCTCCCGTCGCTTCTCTTCCCTTTCCTCTCTATCGCATCCCCTCGACCTCTACACCATCGTTTCATGCTACCGGCCACTGTTCGTTGGGTTTAGACTTTTACTGGCTTGAATCACTCTAATTGTTCTATTCCCTGCTGACTGTCTCCTTCCTCTTTCATACTCTCGTCCTCATTCTCTTGTGTCTCCTCCTGCCCCTCCCGCTCGTCCTGCTCCTCCTCGCCCTGCCCTTCCCGCTCGTCCTGCTCCTCCTCGCCCTGCCCCTCCCGCTCGTCCTGCTCCTCCTCGCCCTGCCCCTCCCGCTCGTCCTGCTCCTCCTCGCCCTGCCCTTCCCGCTCGTCCTGCTCCAGTTCAACCTCCATGTCATCCTCTTGACTCTGGTTTTCGTCCGCGAGTGCATCTGTTTCGATTTTCTCTTCTCTTCTACTCTCGTCTCCTCCCTCGGCGACTTCACTCGCGCTTGTACCCTGCTCATCAGGATCAGCAAAGAAAACCCCAGGAAACGCAGAACAAGATGGCACAGGATCACAGGCGGATAACAAGGAGGGCACAAGAAGCTGACTCGACCTTCTTCGTGCCTCGTTTTTGTCGGGAGGAGCCGATGGTGAGAGCATGCGTCTCCTCCTTCTTGTCTCTACGTGCGAGGAGCCTCGCGCCTCGCGTGGTCCCAGCCTGAGAGGAGAGTCAAGGAAAGAAGAGGAGAGAGGGAGGAGGAGACGAGAGGAAAGAAGAGGAGAGAGGAAGGAGGAGAGGACATGAGAGAAGAGAAGAGAAGAGAAGAGAAGAGAAGAGAAGAGAAGAGAAGAGAAGAGAAGGAAGAGAAAGGGAAGGCTGTAAAGAGGACAGACCAGCAGCCCAGGAGCAACAGGGTCAGAGGAGGCGGCGACGTCCATCGCAAGGTACTTGGCAAGTCGCTGAAAACGTTTCGTGTGAAGTCCTCTGGCCTCCTGCATTGCCTGATGGAGCCGTCAAGAGTCCAGCTCACTCCCAGCTCGACGGACTCACATGCACGAAAGTTCTTCGGAGGGTCTCAGTGAAGTCGGCGAGACGACCAGTGATCGAGTAATACTTGAGCACCTGAGCAGGATGAGGACACGGGAACGGGATGGGGAGGAGCGAAGAGGAAGAGGAGAAGGGCGATAGCGGTGGAAGAGGAGGAGGAAGATAAGAAAAGTGACGGTGGATGTAAAGGAGGAGGAAGAGGAGGAGGTAGGTGGTGGTAGACGGGGAGTGAGAAACTTCATTTGATGGATGTAACGGTCACCTCCTCGATGGAGTGCAAGAAGAGACCGTCAGGCGTGCAGAGCGTAACGATACATTCATCAAGCCTGAAACGAAAGAGACGTGAGGGGAATGAAGCGTTAGTTCTCGTAGAGGAGGTGGTGCTGGTACAGGAGGAGGTGCTGGTACAGGAGGAGGTGCTGGTACAGGAGGAGGTGCTGGTACAGGAGGTGGTCCTGGTACAGGAGATGGTGCTGGTGGAGGAGGTAGTGCCGGTAGAGGAGGAGGTAGTGCTGGAGGAGGGGGGGTAGTGCTGGTGGTGGAGGAGGTAGTGCTGGTACAGGAGGTAGTGCCGGTAGAGGAGGAGGTAGTGCTGGAGTAGGGGGGGGTAGTGCTGGTGGTGTAGGAGGTAGTGCTGGTAGAGGAGGAGGGTGGTGGTCGTGGATAACCTCCACACTGATGCCGTATGCACTGTGACCCTCCATCCCTCTGGTAAGCTCTCTGAGGCAACAATCACAAACGAGGAGGTAAGAACAGGAGCAGGAGCAGGAGAAGAAAGAGGAGGAGCAGGAGGAGCAGGAGGAGCAGGAGCAGGAGAAGCAGGAGCAGGAGCAGGAGGAGCAGCAGCAACAGCAGGAGGAGCAGGAGGAGCAGGAGCAGGAGCAGGAGCAGGAGCAGGAGCAGGAGATGGAGATGGAGATGGAGATGGATAGGAAGCAAGGAGGGAGTGAAGGGGCAAGGCAACGTACGTTGAGCCGTGACTCCATAAGGATAAGGAAGAATCGCATCTTTCAACTCGCGCTGATAAAGTCAGAAGATGAAGAAGAACCGAGAGCAAGAGCAGCAGCAGCAGCAGCAGCAGCAGCAGCAGCAGCAGCAGCAGCAGCAGCAGCAGCAGCAGCAGCAGCAGCAGCAGCAGCAGCAGCAGCAGCAGCAGCAGCAGCAGCAGCAGCAGCAGCAGCAGCAGCAGCAGCAGCAGCAGCAGCAGCAGCAGCAGCAGCAGCAGCAGCAGCAGCAGCAGCAGCAGCAGCAGCAGCAGCAGCAGCAGCAGCAGCAGCAGCAGCAGCAGCAGCAGCAGCAGCAGCAGCAGCAGCAGCAGCAGCAGCAGCAGCAGCAGCAGCAGCAGCAGCAGCAGCAGCAGCAGCAGCAGCAGCAGCAGCAGGCTGACCTTTTTCTTGTACGAGGCCTTCCTATTCTCCTGACCTTTCCCTTCCTTCCCTTCCGACCCCTGCGACTCCATCAGCTCATACTTTCTGCACAAAGAAGCAGCCATGCCAACCTGTCTGCTCTTCTCTTGTATGCTCTTCTCCATCGACATCCTGCCTTCCACCGCCCTCCTGCATCGCATCAACTGCTTGTTAGCTCTCCTCCTCCTCCTCCTCCTCCTCCTCCTCTACCAGTTGATGCCGTCGTCCTCAAACTCCAGGAGAAGAAGGTTTAGCTCCTTCCAGTTCTCGCATCTGCTCGCGCTCAGTCCACTAGAATGCCCCTGCCCCTGCCCCTGCCCCTGCCCCTGTTCATCCTCGTTTTACCTCTCGCAGCGAACTTCCCAGTCCTCTCTGAAGAAACGATCAGACGGAGAGAATCGCACGACACGATTGAACAAGAAGAGGAGGGAGGGAGGTGACGAACGAGATCTGAAGAAGAGAGAAGAGATGAAACATGGGAGAGATGAAACATGCATGAGATGTAGCATCAAGTTACACCTCGAGTTTTGAAGCCATTGCGAATCTAACACTTTAGTAATGAGCTGTTCCGCTATCCATTTCAATGAGTTTGCAAGTGGCTGACAACAAGTCAGTAGATGTTGGTTTTTTCCTCCCCCTCGTCCACGTCAACGTTTCTGACCTCTTCCATCCCTATCTCACCTCCTCCCTCCCCTATAGGACCTCCCCCCACCCAGCTATCGTCTCTTCTCTTTTTCTTCTCCCCTCTCCTCGCCTTCTCCTCTACCTCCCTCCCTTCTCGCATCACCTTCGGGTCCTGAGCCTTGCCGACTTTCTCAAAGAATTCCTTCCAAACCTCCTCCTGCCCACGCACTCACTAAAACGAGTTTGAGGTAAAAGGGCACAGGGCATGATAGGAAAAGATACAGGCCAAGCCGAAGCAACAAATCAGAAAGGAGGAGGAAAGGAGGAGGAAAAAGATAAAGGAGCAGGCGGAAAGGAGATGGGGAAGGGTTGCGGGAATAGTAGTAGCAGTCGTAGTAGCAGGAAAAGGAAGAGGAGGAGGGAGGAGGGAAGAGCAGCAGCAGCAGCAGCAGCAGCAGCAGCAGCAGCAACAGGAGGAGACCTTTTTGTTCTTCACGGCTGCAAATGGTACGCGCTCAAGAATCTGATGTATCCTGTGTGCGGCCTGCCGGCGTTGTTACTAGAAAGCGGGAGGAGGGAGGAAGACGTAACGACAGTGAGAGAAGAGGGAGGGAGGGATGAAGGGGAGGAAGAGAAAGAGAAGGAGCAGAGAGAAGGAGGAGAGAGAAGGAGGAGAGAGAAGGAGGAGAGAGAAGGAGGAAACAAATGGGAGAAGGAGGGAGGCAGAAAGCAGGATAAGAAAGTGAGGAAGAGGGAGATACCTCTCCATGTTTGGTCGAAGCGTCAAGAGTGAAATCAGCGAGGAGCGCAATGGCACCAGAGCTTGCAAGCTGAGGCTTGTCAATGTGACCATTTTGAACAAGCCAGTCATGCAAAGTCTGTGGGAAAGATCAGAAAAAGGGAGCGACTCGAGAAATTGTTTTCCTGCGCAGTCTCGTCGATGAAAATCTTCTTTAGAGGTTGACTGTAGCATTGTGAGAACAATCGAGACATCAGAGAAATTCCAATACACAACAAGTGGACATCACTGCCATTACCATCACCTCCACCTCATCCTCCACAAAAACAATCATCATCCTCATCTTCATCAGAAGAATAACAACAACATTTTCTGCGATGACTTCATGTTTATCTTCATCTTCACCTGATTTTGGTATTGAGACATGTTTGCACAAAGGATGTTGCTTTGAGATGTTCTCCTCCAGTGAGTTTGAAAATTGAATTCTTCCCTTTTGATGCCTTCTGCTCGTAAAAAGGATGCAAATGTCAACATAAATGAAACCAAAATCACCACGTACAAACACAAGACAGAATCACTATAGAATGGTGCGGAGCAAGATACAAATTGACATGTCAACAATCTGACATTCCAGTCAACAAGTACACCATCACTGAGGTGGAATCTTCATTTTGACATTGCTCGTCTTCATTTCCACATGCACAACCTCAACTTCGACGAGCCATATCGGAGATCCATCTTTTGGATGCCTTCCTGTTTCATCAGAAGACAAGTCAGTGACGCACTGAGTGAAAAAGTGAAGGCAAGTGACCGATGTAGAGTTTGCCGTGCTGTTTCTCTCCGCTCAACTGCTCTTGTCCGTCATCACTCCTCTGCTTTTAACTTCCGTTCACCTCGCAGTAGATCCTCATCCCACATTCCGAGGAGCTCAACGTTTCCACCAACGCCTGAATCATCGTCATCGTCTTCATCGCCTCGATTACTACCATCGAGGTTTCATCATCATGGTCATCACAACCACCACCATCACCATCATCACCATCATCACCATTATCTACTTATCACAATATCAAACGCAGCAGCAGAACTTAAATCAACAACATGTTTCCACAGTTCATCAATTTCATCAACTTTTTCTGCTAATCACTTTTTCCTTCATCACATCTTACCGCTGGAGCACCGTTCCCCGAGTCCTCCTCTTGCTCCTGCCCGCACATTGTCATCTATCCTCCTCCTCCTCCTCCTCGTCCTCCTTGTCCTCCTCCTCCTCGTCCTCCTCCTCCTCGTCCTCGTCCTCCTTGTCCTCCTCCTCCTCGTCCTCGTCCTCCTCCTCCTCCTCCTCCTCCTCCTTGTCCTCCTCCTCCTCGTCCTCCTCCTCCTCCTGATCCTCCTCCTCCTCCTCCTCGTCCTCCTCCTGCCTCATCAATATCCCAATGTCGGTTGACGGATTCCCAATCGATTCCCTATACGAAGGGATCGAGTAAGAGAGCAGGAGAGTAGAAGAGAGGAGGAGGAGGACAAGGGAGATGATAGAGTGGGAAATCAAGGAAAATGAGGAGGGAAAAATGGAGAAGCAACGAGAGCAAAACGAGGCCGAGGACCAGAAGAGAAGGACAGCAGAAGAAGAGGGCGAGCAAGAGAAGGGGTAGAGGAAGAGGAAGAGGAAGAGGAAGAGGAAGAGGAAGAGGAAGAAGAAGAGGAAAACAACCTGAAGGAAAAGATCTCGGAGGCACTCATTAAAAGCCGTTGCATCCTTCACTTCCTTACACTTGCTCACCCACTCAGTTAACCTGCTCAGACATCAGCAGCAAAAACTACTGATCTCTCCTCCTATCTCTCCTCCTATCTTTCCTCTCTCCTCTCTCCTCTCTCCTCTCTCCTCTCTCCTCCCCATCCCCTCGTCAACGCAAAATTCTCCTTCCTCTCATTGTGTCGCATGACCATTCACCCCTCGACTCGCTTACGGTCAACCACCCCCTGATTTCTAACCTCCTCCTCCTCCTCCTCCTCCTCCTCCTCCTCCTCCTCCTCCTCACTTGTTTTCTAGCCAGAAGAGGTTGAACGCTGGAGACAGGAGCTGACTCTGCATGAACAAAAGTTTCGATACGAGCTGCGACTGTCGTCAGGGGGGCTGAGGAGGAGAGATAGGAAAGAGAAGGGTTCATGGAGGAGGAGAGACAGGCGACGTCACCGTTTCGAAGGATGCAGCAACCAATGTCTCTTCTCTGTACGAGTCCCACATGGCCACGTCCTGAAAGCAGTGAAGTGAGAATTGAAGGAGAAAGGAGATGAAGGAGAGGAAGGGAGGAGAGGAAGGAGAGGAAGAGGAGGAAGGGGAGGAAGGAGGAGAGAAACCAGAGGAACGGGAGTAAAGGGGAGAAGGCAACAAACGAGGCTGAAGGAGAACCAAGGGAAGAGCAGAAGAGAGCAGAGGGAGTGGGTCAGAACCGTATCCTTGACGATGTTGAAGGGAATCCGATCCGTGAGGGACACCTGCTTGCGTCTCAGAACAGAAGAAGCATTGTGGAGGAGAGGAGAGGAGAGGGGGAGAGGGGAGGGGGGGAGGAGGAAAGGAGGAGAGGAGAAGAGGAGGACAAGAGGAGGAGAGGAGAAGAGGGCGCCAACAAATCGACAGTCAGGGGAGAAGCAGATCAACTGAGAGCGAGGGAAGCGCGGGGAAAGAGAAAGGAGAGAATCAAAGACAGGGCAGGAGGAGGAATGAAGAGAATCAGGATAAGAGCTAAAGCTGGAGGCAGACAATCAATCGGTTCACCTGTCGCTGCCCACATTGCTCGGGCGTATCGTTGGCACTACAAAAAATCAAAAGAAGCAAGAGGACGAGAGTGCAACGAAGCACAAGGAGGACGAAAATCAGGAAGGAGGAGGGGCAGAGAAGGAGAAGAACGAGGAGGAGGAGGAGGAGGAGAACAAGGAGAATGAGCAGGAGGTGGGGACAGGGGGAACAGGGGGAACAGAGGAGGGGGAAATTTACCTCCAGCGGGACAGAATCACTTCAGGTGCTTCTTCCTCCTCCTACAATCCCAATGAAATGATGAGCATGATGATGGTGATGATGATGATGGTGATGGTGATGATGACGATGATGACCAGGATCAGGATCAGGATCAGGATCAGGATCAGGACCATCATAATGATCATGACCATGACGATGATGATGACGATAGTAGTGGTGGTGATGATGATGATAAACACAAGGTAGGTTTCTACCTCTGCAACATCAGGAGTCTTGTTGCTCTTGTGCTTTGATTTGTCGCTGTCTGACTTGGACTTCTTGATCGCTTTCTTGCTCTCGCTCGCGTCAGGTGTGATCGTTTTGACCTCCCCTGCAACGTCTGTCACTTAAGATTGAATGTTCCAACATAAACTCTTTCCGCATGATTATCATCATCGTCGTCATTATCCTCCATACTCATCACCACCATCACAATCATCATTACCAGGTAAAGGTAGTTGCAACATAGTCCCTTCCTTCAATCTGACGGTCTTGTTCAAAGCTCTTTGACGTTCCAGTCACTGTCAACAAAACATTTCAAAGTTCTTTAACTCACTTGTAAGTCTTCTTGTTCTTCTCAACGAGCAAGTCGAGGTCCTTTCCAACACAATATATCATGTTATTGTCTATCACTTTTGCATCTTTGCATTACCACTCCGTACAACTTCGCAATGTCGCAACATTTCTCGTCTTCTTTGCAGATATGTACACCTGAAAACATGATTGTCAAACATCTGTGATACCTCACATTCCAGGATCATACCATCTTCAGGCCAGTTGGAGCTGAGAATGACTTGTTTCTTTCTACAACATTTGCAGATGCAGCTGAAAGAGAAAATTACAACAAAATGAAACACAAGCTCTCATTACCTTCTGTTTGTTCTGTTTCAGATGAAACTATCTTGCTGAAAATACAAGAATTGAGATCAAATCGATTTGAAAGACAGAACAATTGACCCAGGTTCTGCAGATTGCGTTTCTTCCTTCTTGTCCACCACCTTTGTTTGAACGGCATACTGCTTCTCGAAGTCCGCAACAGACTGTTGCAACTCATTTGCCAGACAAACCAAAAACTAGACAGAATACCTGTTTCGTTGCACAGATGAAGATAACACTCTTGGGACGAGTGCATGTGTTGTTTGCCAACTGATCAAACGTTTTGATCTCAATGAATCGCACAAGTCTGTCAGAACTGACCTTCATAAAGCGCATCAAACCCACTTTCTCAAGCACTTGATTTTCGTTCTCACACAAGATGTAACAGTTGCAACCATTGCCCTTGTATGAGAGCTTGCCATACATAACCTGCAACTTGCAATCACAACGAGGAAACTTGAGACGACTCTGAACGGACTTTATCTCCTTCTCTGATCTGACTTCCCCTCTTCGCATCGCCCTTCATAAACGGTCACATTCGCATCATTACAAGAACAGATCGACTTCGAGCGAATAGACTGGAATTCCATTCCCTGCAATCTTCTCCATTGCTGCCTGCACACACCACAAAGGTCGATGGCAATACAAACAACAATTTCACAGGTTACAAAGAACAAACCTGAGCTTCCTCCGGCAAACTGTGAGAAGAGTCAGTCAACATCGGAGAGACAAGAAGAGGCTATCACTTCATCGCGATCACTCTGTTGATTTGTTCGGGGGGAGGCTGCACCAGCACTGACACATTCTTCGAAGGGTCTTGCCCTTTCATCTTTTGCATGCTACTCATCATACCAGCATTCATCGCCCCTGCCAGTCCCAACGAGCTGACGTACGCGTCTGCAAACGCTCCTACTCCTCCCATTCCTCCTTGTCCTCCCGGCAGCCCTGCTTGTGCTCCTCCTCCCATTCCTCCTTGTCCAGGGCTCATGCTTTGAGGCTGCATGCTTCCTGGAGTAGTGTATGGAGGCTTCTTGTAAATTCCTTTCTGCTGTAGAGCCGCTTGCAGCTTGACCGGAGGTACATATCCTCTCCCCAGCATCCCAGCCCCCGCAATCCCTGCTCCTGCTCCTACTGCTCCAGGTCCTGCTCCTACACCAGGTCCTGCTCCAGCTCCAGCTCCAGCTCCAGCTCCAGCTCCAGCTCCAGCTCCAGCTCCAGCTCCAGCTCCAGCTCCAGCTCCAGCTCCAGCTCCAGCTCCAGCTCCAGCTCCTACAGCTGCT
This sequence comes from Guillardia theta CCMP2712, assembly GCF_000315625.1. Taxonomy (NCBI): domain Eukaryota; class Cryptophyceae; order Pyrenomonadales; family Geminigeraceae; genus Guillardia; species Guillardia theta. Next base: position 84,244 of record NW_005434667.1, read on the forward strand.
CCGGCTCCAGCTCCGGCTCTTACCGCCCCTGCTCCTGCTCCTACCACTCCTGCCCCTGCCCCTGCCCCTGCTCCTGCTCCTGCTCCTCCAGCTCCTGCTGGGCCTACACCAGGAGGAACGTATCCCTTGCCCTGTACGGCGGGTGACCCTGTAGAAGGAGGCGCATACCCCTTCCCTTTCACAGAGCCACCAGCTCCAACCCCAGCTCCAGCTCCAGCAGGAATAGAGTCTATCGCCTTCTGTGCAGCTGGAGGGAGTCTTGCGAGCGAGGGGTCGAGGAGGGGGGTGTAAGACATGTGGGAAGGGGGGTAAAGGACGTGCTGGGGTCTACCAGGAAGCATCACGATCCCATGAGACCCGTATTGAACCTGTTGAGGATGATGAGTGACCTTCTTCGGGGGCACGTGCTGCTGCTTCATGCTGCCTGCCGTGTAGAGCGAGTGCATGGAAGGCGGCGCCTTCCCCATCAAGCTCTGCTGTGCAAACAGCTGCTGCTGAAGGGCAGTGTTGGGAGTGACTTTCACAGCTGGACTCTTGCTCGCGGAGACTTCGACCTGCTGCTGTGCTGGATGTGGGCTCTGCGTTGCTTTCTTCTCCGGCTCCTGTGCTGCTGCTACGGTCGTGCTGCCCTTGACCTCCCCAGCCGTGACCTTGGAGGCGTCAGCTTGTGCTGCCTCTGACTTGCTCGGCTGCTCGACGACTTTGGCTGGTGCGGGTGGCGGCTGACTGATGCTCGTCGCCTGCATCGCTTGCTGCTGACTCTTGTCGCCGCTGCTGGCACCTGTTGGCTCATTCTGTCAAAGCTTACTTCATCGGCCTAAGATAATCACCACTTGCGGGCTGAGAAGACATGCTGTGCAAATGCTCCTCCTATGCTCCTCCTATCCCCACACCTGCAACAACAACAACTTTAGCTCCCTCGCATGCACCCTCCACGCCCCTCGTCCAATGCCCGACTGAAAGCTCTGCTCCTCTATCCCAATCTCACAGCTTGCACGCTTGCGTGTGTCGATGAAGTACAGCTATCCTTGCATTTCTCCCTCTCGAATCTCAAACTAAGACTCGGTCCTTGAACGCTTTCATCGCACAGATCCCGTCTTCGTGCATCGCGCTCCCCCCCAACCAAGCTCAGTCCTCTCCTCATCCCCGTCCTCGCAGCAATGGAAACCTGAATTGTCTGGTCTCGACTCTCCTGATTGTCCTCGTACTGATTTTTAACTTAACTTTGAGTAAAGAAAATGTCTGCCGCGTGACCGAATGCCCGCCGGGTAGAGTCGGCGACTCCCGGCTGATGATGGCGCCGGTCGGCCCGGTAGAGTCGGCGATCGTCCGCTGAGTCATATCAGAGTCGGGGGGCCCGCCGACCCGGGCCCGCCAGCGGTGCGGTCGGACCGTCGTACCGCCCCGCCGCCGGTGACCGGAACTCGTGATGAGCTCTCAGAGTCTGATCGGAGCTCATCACGAGTTGATCAACACGGTTAGGTTGTTATTTATTAATCCTTTAATCACTTAAAAGGCTCAGGAACTTTCTTGTCGATAGAGCTGGAAGCCGCTGAAGTGCGCAAAGCTGCGTTGACGGTCAGCAGGAAGCATAAACGAAGAGCAAGTAAGGTTGCCTGTCTCTAAGCGGCCTTGCGTTGACGGTTGCTCCTGTGAGTCCTTGTCCCAGCGTCGGAGTCCTGTCGCCGCCGCCGCATGTTCTGTTGCAGCGACTCATCCCTGACGAGGTTGCCACGTTTTCGACTGATGTCCGCGAGCTCGTGGACCTCATCGCTAGTGAGATAACCGTTCTTCTGACCAAGGTCCAGCATCTTTGTCTTGTTCTTGCGTACTGCCAGCTCCACATCTGCACCGTTCTTGACTAACAGTCGAGCGATATTCTTTGCGCGTTGTATTTCGATGCTGTCAGGTCGTGTTTTCTTGAAGGTGTAGTACAGAGGGGTGTTGGATCTTTCATTGCCCTCTCGTGTATCATGATTCACGATGTCGCGAATCCGATCGGAGGCTTGCGATTGTTTGAGGTATTCGATCAAAAGCTCGACAAATTGATCGCTGATTCTTTCGCATGCATAGCAGAGCACTGTCTTCGATGTCGCCTCATCTCCTGGGTCTGCCAGTAACGATTTTATGCTTCCATGATCAAGTAACATCTTCATGCACTTGCGTACACGCTCTTTCTCTTCATCAGTGATGCAATCTCTTTCACACAACTTGTGTAGCGGATAGTACTTGGGCCTTGATGAGCCTGTTCTTAGACAAAGTTCTTTACGTTTCTCAGCCCACCTCTTGCCTAGCTCGCCAGGCAGATCGCTAGGGGTCAGGAACTTGAAAATTAGCTGGATGATCTCGACCTGACGCCCTTGAGCTGCAAGATGAAGCACACTGTTTCTAGTGCGATCTATGCGCTCGATCATCGACACAAACCGTTTCAAGAAGTCTTCTCTGTCATTGGAAGCTTCCCAAAGCACTTCCACGTACTGCTCGAAGACGACAGACGAACCGTAGAGAGCTGCGACGTGAAATGGGTTGTGTTTGTCGGCAGTCTCACAGTCTTGTAGCATTTGTGCCATTGTAGCCGCTCCCGATTTAATTTTGACATCGATCGCTTTGTTCAACAAGTTGTATTGAGCTATGACATGCAGAAGTTTGTAATTCTTGTGATACTTCTGAACACCTGAGGGATTGGACATCGCTTTCTTGATCCATGCCTCCGCTGAGCTCTTTCCCTTGTTTATCATGTGATTGCTTGCGATTTCTGCTTCCAATATCTTGATGTTACTTTTGGTACTGAAGATTGGTCTCAAGCTCATGCTTTTTAGAGGCTCGCTGATCGTTGGTTCCATGTTGTTTGATCTCCTTTCCAACCGATTCTTCTGTTTCGTGTTTTCATCAAGTGCTTTCTTGAGTGCTTCCAACCTCTCTGTCTTCTTTTCTACTGTATCGCGGGAGTCAAAGACCTCTTTGACATTCTCAATCTGAAACAGGGACTCTCGTAATCCATCATTCTTTTCGATCATTGCAACAACAATTCCAACAAATTTCTTTGCAAATTCATCCAAGCCTTCAAAGATGGTGTAGCGGTACAGGTCTTTGATTGTTTTATGCCATTGAATGATTGTATCAGGTGCCTCGTCCAACATGCTCTCGAGCACGTACTGCCTGTATTCAGGCATGATGCTTTTGAATTCTTCCAGCACAACAACTTGAAACTGAGCTTCATGCTTTTGGCAAGCCTGCTCATCCTCATCCATCATGTCAGTGCTCTCAGTCTCCTTGATGATTCGTTTAAGAGCACGTCTTTCTTCTTTGATCGTATCGCTATTTTCATCTGTCGATTTGCTGATTGCAATCATCTTGTCCTCATCGATCCCGAATTTTTGATGTAATCTGCTCCGAAGTTCATCCAACTTTTCACGATTGCCATCGTATCGATTAATCACCACAACGATAGACTTCTTGATCTTCTCTGGTATTTCAAGACAGGAAATCTCATCAGAAATGTCATCGAGCTCATCATCATCATTTCCAACGTTGGCTTCCTTGCACACGAAGAACGTCTTGAGGAAATCGTAAACATGTCTGATTTCGCTGCCTCGTCCGCTTGTCTGGAAAGCGTTGAAGTCAAATGTCAGCACAGTGACTGACTTGGGGAAGGAGCGATACAATGAAGATAACATGATAGAGTTCAACAGAGCAATCTCACGATCACGAGTGTCTTTGATCCCGGGCAGGTCAACATATATGAAATCCCTCTTTGAGAACGCCTGGGGCAAGAAAGTCTTCGAGCTCATATCATCATTGCTAACAGTAAAGCACGGAGTCTTGTTCATCAGGTTGAGAATGTGACTCTTGCCAACTCCAGTGATGCCTAGTACAAAGATTGCTGTAGGTGTATCGGAAAGACGTTCGGAAAGACTTTGAGCTTGGCAGTCAATTTCTCTTAGTCGTCCGAACACGAATTGAAACAGCTCGAGATAAAGTCTCTTCAAATGTGACTTCTCATCCTTATTCTTTGCCGCCTTAACTTGTCGAAACAGAAATTCCACGTAGAAGTCAAGCCGGAGGAAGGAATATAGCAGAACATAATCTGACTTTCCATCTGCAAACTGTTTGGTTAATACCAATGTACGGTTGTTGTAAAGGTCATTCAAGGAATCTAACTTGTCCTCTACAATTGTTTTGCGTCCGTCCTTCCAAAACTCAAAGAAATGACAACAGTTGTTGTCTTCATCCTGTTTGTCCACACTTACTAAGATGTTACACTGGCGAGAGAAAAAAGTCAGCGCAGCTTGCAGAGCAGCTTCATCTCGTTCCCAGTCGACAAGATCGAGGACTTTGACACTATCTGACCTCCTTTGGTTGAAGAACGGAGCGTTGATGAACCCCTGGGATCCTGTGAACTCCCTCAGCAAAGGCTTAGGGTCTCCCAAGTTCGCCATGGCAAAGAGGTTCCGAAGGCTCTGCAAGAAGACGGACTTGGATTGAAGGGAATGGCTGACCATGGGCACGTAGACATCTTCAAAGTGGTTGAGCAGATCGACGATGCGCTCCTCCTCGCTCACCATACCCGCAAGGGGCGATACAGCACCGTTTCAAACCCTTCAGGAGACATACTTGAAATCTAAGGTGAAAGATTCAAATTTATGTTAGAATAATGTGGAACATGGTACTGAATTTGAAGCTCGACTGCCAAATGTTTTCAAGGAGTCGCTTTCTAGCTAGGAAACATTCCCTATCACTGAGGCGGGCTCGGACCTTTCTATCTACAACCGTTGAACCGTTGAACGTGATCGGCGATTGTTGCAGCGTCTCTAATAAGTTGGCAAATCGATTTATTCATCAGTACTCGACTCACGCGAGTTAGTCCAGCAGCTCCACGCGGACGTTGTTGAAGGTCGGAGGCCCTTGCGAGTGAATGTTGGCAGCTGTCGTTTGGAAGAGCCACTGCAAGAGATCCCTGTTGCAAGTTGAGAACAAACATTCGGGTCCCACTGCAGACAAGCACCTGTAGAAGCCGAAGAGAGGCTTGGCGGTGGCAATGAGATCTCGGAGCTCCTCTCTCCTCGCCTTGAACTCGGAGTGAGACTCCTTGGTGATCCTCTCGCGCTCCCTGTGATAATTTCGAAGCACTTGGATCTGAATCTCAATGGTTGTGTCCCACCACATCACGACGGACTTGAGAGCTCGCCAGCCGCTGCAACATGCAAGAATGAGCGCATAGCATGAAGAAAATGAAGAGAGCAAGTGCAAGAAGGCATCGAGGATCTCAGACGAAAGGGAGAGGGAGGAGGAGGAGGAGGAGGAACCACCTCGTCTTTGATTCATCAGGCTTCTCTGTGAGATAATCCTTGACCTCAACAAACACGAGTTTCCTCGACGATTCAGAGATGGGAACACCTGCCATCGAAGACATCACTCACTCCGCGGCGATGCAGCAAGTGTGAACATAGAAGAGAGTGCAAGAGGATGTGCAAGGCACGAGGAAGCCAAGGGGTAATTCATGGTCACCATGGTTTCGAAGAGCCTCGTCGGAGAATCGGAGATTTTCAAGCTGCTTCTGACATCTTCTTGCCTTTTGCCATGTAAGGAAGAAACTGCACAACATTATTTCGCACCTGTTCCTCGTCTCCGACAACAATCTTGAGTCCAAACACGTCTTTCACGAATCTAAAAAGCGCTGGTTCGAGCTAGATTCGTCAAAGTCACAAGCACCTTGAGAGATGACGAAGTTGCTTTTCTCTCTTCACGATGTTGTCGATTTCGAAGATCTCATCAACAACCTTCGAACTCCATGTGAACTTCAATTCGACCAAAGCAGGTATTACCTTGTTCCATATCTCTTCTTCCGCTTTGATCCGTGAGATGCATTTGAAAACCCCCCACTCGTTCACCTTCACAACATCACACGTCGATTTCTTCATGATGGCATCTTAGGTATACTTGTAGTGCTTCGTACTCAACAAAATTGGCAACAAGTGAAGCTTTTGTCCACGAGTTGATCGAGTCTTGCCACATGAACCTCTCGAGCTGCACAGCGAGTGTGAGGACGAGGCACTGGAGATATTTCGCACCTGGCGCGACCCCAAATCAAGATCTGTCTGAGCATACAGCTCCTCAGCAGAGAGGGGCTGCACCAGCTGAAAACGCTGGCCCTGCCCCTTCGGCCCGACTGATCCTGAAGCGTCAACATGGAAGCGCGAGGACGTGAAGCTGTACCGTTGCGCTGGCCGACGACAACAACCTGCCGGGAGTAGCTGGTGCTGAAGATCTCGCTCCCGATCAACTCGCACAGCCTGTGCAGCCTCATCTCTCCGCTCCTCACCTGATGAGCGTGAGCGATACACGCGCACAGGAAAGATTCTCACCATCCTCGAGAACGCTTCCCTCGCTGCTTCAATTTGAGCCCTGGAGAACTGAATGACGTGGACCTGATCTGGAGCATCGTTGATCTTAAGCCGCATCTCTTGCAGATACTTCACGAGATTGTTGAGGTCTGGCTCTTGTGTGATCATCCATAACGGCGTCACCCACTCTCTCTCGTACAGTTCGTTGTCCACGAAAGTCTCCCTCTGCCTGTACCTCCACTTCTCTGCCGCCTTTTCAAGAGCCAGCTTCCAGTTCTCCATCATGATCCCAGAATCTTCTTGCATCAGTAGCGTGTTGGAGTGCAGAGACGCACCGCTGGCGCTCTTCACCCGACGAGTCCTCCATGCCACCTTGGGTGCAGTGAAGGAGGACCGGCCAAGAGGCGAGGCGAGGCATGGAGGTGCAGGGAAGTGGAAAGCGAGAGGAGAACAGGCTCGGTCTGAGGCTGCAAGAGGAGAGATGAGTGATGAGCCGGGGAAACCTGCCTGAGCAGGAGAAGCCAAGGGAACGATCGCTGCCGCCATGGCCAGCATGCGGCCCATCCCCGGCATGTTTTCCCCGCAACTATTAAAACCTTATTTCAAAATGTTTAGAGTTTCGCAGGAAAATGGCTAATAACGCCGGACTGATTTTTAGGCCTTATACGCAATTTTAAACGATGGCTTAAAACAGTTTTAGATGAGATCCGCTCAGATATAAAGGAGAGCCATGCGCGCTTTATGGGAGAGGGAGGGGGAGGCAGAGGAAGGGAAGCAAGCAGATGCAGGAGATGTGAGAGGTTGAAGCGATGATGAAGATCGATCTCACGTGAGGGATGTCAGTGAAGGTCAGGGACTCACAACTAGATCATTCGAGATACCAGCATCGCCGATGAAAGGATTCTCTTCGTCTTGTGCGCTTATCATGATGCCTTCAGATGTCTGGCCTGATCAACTCGATCGGGGTCTTCATCACCTATCGACTTCTCAAAGTTGGGTAAGGAAAAACTCATACGACCTTGCCTTGTTGCTCTTCCTCCTTCCATCTCTCCCATCTCATCTTTAGCTCGTCTCTCACTGAAGATCTTAGGATCTTCCTGTTTGAGAAGAACATGATGCCAGGTGATTGAAGGCATGCGAGCTCTCACAACCTTACCACTTGCAGACTTCCTTACAAGATGGGGAATGAGAAGGCTCCTCGAGACAAACCTGGTACACCGAATTCCTCCTCCTCTCTCTCTCCCTCCCTCCCTCCCTCCCTCCCCTCCCTTCCTCCCTCTGTGCGTTCTTGCGATCATCGTGGGAAGCAAAGCAGCTGTTGACTGTGACGTTTTCAAGGTGCCGAAGGACGTCGAAGTTCAGCGGTCAAGCTTCATGGAGTACGTGGAGAGCCTGAAGAAACTTCCAATCGCCATGAACACAGCCGATGCGAATGACCAGCACTACGAACTCCCTCCAGGCAAGGGGAGAGAGGAGGGAGGAGAGAGGAGAGAGCGATGAACGGGAAGAAAGATTCTTGACTGGGATGTTCTCAGAGTTCTTTTTCCCCATCATGGGAGATCGTCTCAAGTACAGCTGCTGCATCTTCAAGCCCAGCACGCACCTAGACGACATCAACACGGCTGAGGTGAGAACAGGCGTGTCCTCGTACCTGCTGACTAGCTGCTTGCAGATCGACTCCCTCCGACAGGTTGAGGAGAGGGCCGAGCTAGTGGACGGGCTTGACATCCTCGAGCTGGGGGTAACAGCATGGTTGACCTGCGGCGAGGATGAGCTGAAGTGTCTGGCAGTGTGGATGGGGATCACTGTCGCTGTACATGGCGGAGAGATTTCCAAAGTCGAGGATTACCTCGGTTTCAAACTCGAATGGGTGAGAAGAGAGATCTATATGTTGAGAAGAGAGATCTATATGTTGAGAAGAGAGATCTATATGTTGAGAAGAGAGATCTATATGTTGAGAAGAGAGATCTATATGTTGAGAAGAGAGATCTA
>NW_005434667.1:94394-95905 GCF_000315625.1 Guillardia theta CCMP2712
CTCTCGTAAACTTGACCTCTCCTCCCACATCTCCTCCTCCTCTCCCTCTATCCTTCTCCATCTTCCACTCCACATACAGTTCTGTCCTGTCCTGTCCTGTTCTGTCCTGTCCTGTCCTGTCCTGTCCTGTCCTGTCCTGTCCTGTCCTGTCCTGTCCTGTCCTGTCCTGTCCTGTCCTGTCCTGTCCTGACCTCCCTCTCAATTCCGCTCTCGACATCTCGCCAGCATCATCGCTCCTTCTTTCGTTTTCCTCCTCTCACGATTATTTCAGAGGTCTGGCTTCGTAGGATGGATCGTAACATGAAGACTATCCGCCCCATCCTTTCCAAGGTTGAGCTCTTCCTCCCGCTCACCCTTTCCCTTCTTTCTTCTTTCCCACCCCAGTGCTCTGCTCTGCTCTGCTTTCCTCCTTCTTCCCTGCTCTTCTCCCCTCCTGCTCTCCTTTACTGCTCTTGACACCTACGGCAGGTGTATGGAGAGGAGAACGTCACGCTCTGGACGGCCAGGTGGAGGGGCTTCTTCCTCGCATGCTCGGAGCTTTTCAAGTAAGAGGAGGAGGGAAAGGAAAGAGCGCGAAGAACGAGGGAGAGGGAGGGAGGGAGGGAGGGAGGGAGGGAGGGAGGGAAACGACGACGACGACAAGAATGGAGGGGAGGGGAGGGAAAAAAAGTGACGGGGGGAGAGAGGAGGGAAGGAAAAGAATTCGTGAAGGAGAGGAGGAGGACAGCAGGACAAGATACCAAGAGTCTTCTCCTCTCCTCACCATCACGAAAACTTCATCCTTATCTCCTTACACATGTTGTTGCAGCTACAACCGCGGCAACGAGTGGTACGTCAGCCACTATCTCTTTGAGAAGCCATCGAACATGTAAGTAGAGAGGAACAAGGGATAGACATCGGCCCGTCCTTGTCTTCGTTCCATGTTTCTCTTGCATCTCATGATAAGAAAACAACAACATGTCATCTCTTCTGCTCCACGTCCTGCCTGACCTTCAAACTCTCCTCCTTTCACAAGCTCGTCTCCTGCTTTTCTAGTGCAGCAATTTCCCTCCTTGCTCGAAAGGCATCCAACAGCCTCCTGCCGGAACGAAACTCGACGATCCTGCCTGGCAGTACTCCACGACCTGTACAGGAGGTGAGAAGGAGAAGAGTGGAAGAAGAGCGAGGAGAAGAGAGTCAGTGGAGAGAGCATGGAAGAGGACAGCAGAGATGTCTCGTACCTCCAGCCATTGTTGTTTCCTTCCACCGGCTTGTCGAGGACGTGCACTTTTCCCTTGAGCACAGCTCCATTGCGAGGCCAGTCGGGTTTTGACCCAGCCTTGCCTCCTCGTGGGTCATCTCGCCAGAACATTCCAGAGCAGCTACCGGCTGCTCGACGTGTCAGCTGAACAAAGAGTTGAAGGGCTTGTTTTCCTCTTCTCCCTCCTTGCTACTCTTTCCTCTCATCTCCCTCGCCTCACTTCATTCTGAACTACTTGCTCACCCCCCCCCTACTCTCTCTCTCTCTCTCT
>NW_005434667.1:98779-100935 GCF_000315625.1 Guillardia theta CCMP2712
GGGAAGAGAAGAAGACAGGCAGGCAGGCAGGCAGGCAGAGAAGAAGAGTGTCTGGGACTGAGACTGAGGCTGACTGAGGAGATGGAGGGAGGGAGAAAGACTGACTGACGCGATGGGGAAGGGATAGTTGTGAAGGCTTGTCACGTTGGTGTGAACAGGTCGATTGGGGTTCCTCCCGCTCTATCCGAATGCTTCCACTGGCTCGGATCAATGAGCGATCATGGTAGATCTCACCATGACGCTGCTCACCTTTCGACCTGCTAAACCTGCGCTCCTCCTCCTCTCTTGCATCATCTCAGCAGTTTCAGAAGATGCAGCGAGGGGGGGGGACATGAAGACAGTGACTGTCTCCTCCTTCCATCCTGCCTCCGATCGTCCACGTCGCTCCCTCCACCATGACGGGCACGGCTTCTACCCGCAAGACTCCGACAGCCTCCAAGTGCTCGACGAGGTGGTTGACTCCTCCTCCAACAGCTGGCGGGCAGAGGGCAAGGAGGTGGCGCTCAGCATCGCTCAGGACGTGATCCGGATCGGACCGTTCGCTGCGATCCACCGGTGAGACGGAGGAGGGAGGAAGAGGGAAGAAGAGAAGATGCGATGGCGAAGAGAACTTTGGATTTGCCAACATAAGGGATGATGATGAGCAGGAGCAGGAGCAGGAGCAGGAGCAGGAGCAGGAGCAGGAGCAGGAGCAGGAGCAGGAGCAGGAGCAGGAGCAGGAGCAGGATGTAGTGATAGTGGAGGAGGAGGAGGAGGAGGAGGAGGAGGAGGAGGAGGAGGATGGTGCTGACAAGCAAAACTGATGGGGGTGGCAGGTTTAGCACAAGAGCTCACAGGAGAGAGGAGGCATTCAGAGGAGCTGACGGAGTGCTGGGACTGGCATACTCGGCGGAACCGAACTCAGCGTCGGTGCTGAAGAGCTTGAGCGAGGGGAGAGGAAGGAGTGGCACGTGGAGGAGCCGAAGAATTTCAGGAGGATGGAGAGGAAGATGTTCACGATCGTAGCTGGGGAGGAAGGCGGAGAGCTGCAGGTCGACGGGTACGATGACGCTGCGACGCAGGACGGAGCAGTTTCCTTCCTGGAGGTGGCAGACAGCAGGTGAGGGAGCGATCGCCTGCTCGGGGCTGACAAGCTCTCAACAGCGGGTACTCGGTCGTTATCGGAGAGATCCGGTACGGTCGGCACGTCATCCTGTCCTCGTCAGCTGGAGCTGGAGCAGGAGGGGTTAACACTCCCCGCGCTACTCAACTGATCGGCGCCTTCGACACGGGCAGCTCCTGCCTTGAACTGCCGGACTCTGCGGTTGCGGGACTCTCTGTATGGCAGGAGGAGGGAGAGACGGAGGAGGAGGAAGGAAAGGCGGTCGGGGGCGAGGGCGGTCGGGAGAGGACGATGCTAGTGCGAGGAAGATGCTAGACGGGGAGCAGGAGGAGGGGGAAGGGAACGAGGGGGAGGAGGGGAGGGGTAGGGGAGGCGAGGAGGGAGAGTGGGGATTAGCCGTGCGTATGCCTTCCGGTAGGGGAGGGGGGTGGGTGTTTTTTTTTTTTTATTCTCTTTTTTTTTTTTTGTTACTTTGCTTTTCCCTCCCAGAGGTTAGCGACGAAAACCACCACCCCCCCCCGTTGAGGGGGAGGGAGGGGTGGTGAAAAAACAATCTCACGGGTAGCAGCGGGACTCCCCCCTTTTCCCAGCATGATGATACGATAACACGCTCGCCCCCTTCATAGGGTTATTATTAACAAAAGGTGTCTGCTCTTCTCTATTGTTTTGTGTGGCTCCTAACCTCCTCCAATCTAGTGACAGCCATACTCCCGCCACCCCCCGGCTGGGGGGGGAGATGAGAGAGAGATAAAAAATAATAAGTAGTTATGCATGGTCGACCTGTCGCTCGACTCCCGCCCCCCCCCCTACGAGAAGAAGACATCCCTGCTCGTAGCGCTTCGGGGGGAAAGGGGGAAAGCAGGGAGGAGTTAGGTACTATTGTCGATTCAATGATACTGTACTCGTACGTATACCCTACCTAGCTACTTGACGGACAGAAGCAATGGTCAGTAGCTCATGCTAAAAAACTTGATAGGAATAGAAACGTTAGTATGATACTATTAAGTAGTTCCCATGCAGTTTAGTCCGACCTTCAACCATTTTTCCATTCATC
>NW_005434667.1:101228-121399 GCF_000315625.1 Guillardia theta CCMP2712
TCACTTTCATTACTCCCCTTCCTACTCCTTCTTTCTCTTCCTCTTCTCAACTGTTCCCTGTCTCTACATCCCCCATCTTTCTCAATCGTTTTGCTTCCCTCCCCTGCCCTTCTTCTTCTTGTCTCTTCTCTTCTGCTTCCTTGATCGCTCACTCTCCTCCTCTCCTCCTCCTCCTCCTCCTCCTCCTCCTTGTTTACCTCCTTCCAACGATCTTCTCCCAGTTCTTGCGTCCTCCTCCTCCTTCTCATTCTCGCCTTCGCATCCTCATCTCTTCTGCCTCTGCCTCAACCCACTGCAGGTATATGATCGTACATGATTTCCACCTTCCGTCCATTCGTGTCGGACTGGCTCTGCTCGATCCTCGTTACAAGGTCCACCACCAGCACCACTACCACGTTTACCTCCTCCTCCTCCTCCTCCTCCTCCTCCTCCTCCTCCTCATCATCATCATCATCATCATCATCATCATCATCATCATCATCATCATCATCATCATCCTCTTCTATCTCTCCCTTACTTCCCCACCTCTTCCTTGCCCTCGATCTCCTCCTCACCTCCTTCGTCATCTCATCTCCTCCTCTGCTCCACATGACGTGGAGACATGTCAGATGCTCCGATCGACGAGATACAAGGAGGAGGAGACGAGGAGCGGAAAGATCGTCAAGATCCCGCTCGAGGTCGACACTAGCAGGCCAGCCAGGCGCTACCTCCTCCAAGTGGGGTTGGGGTCTCCGGTGAGAGCGGGAGAGAAGAGAGGCAGGAAAGGGAGGAGGCAGGGAGGGGAGGGACGGAGAGGGGAAGGGGGAGAGAGACGTGAAGTGTGGAGGACGAGCCGATGGTGTCGAGAGGAGAGAGGGGAGGACAGATGGACAAGAGGACGAAGACGCTAAGTTGCTGCTGCAGGTCCAGTCGCTGAAGATGTTAGTGGACACGGGGAGCTTTCTAACGGAGGTAAGGGAGGAGGAAGAGGAGGAGAGGGGAGGGGGGATGAGGCGGAGGGGAGGAAACAGAAAACCTTGGAGGATAAGTGAAGGAGGAGCCTGGGGGAGAGGAGGGAAGGGGAATGAAACCCGGGTGAGAAGGACTGAAGGGCTCGGCAGGTTTTTACTTGCCCTCCTTGTCATGATGAGAAGAACGAAAAGTCTTCCTCCTCCTCGGATCACATGCGAGGGAGGAAACAGAAACTTGAGAAGAAGGAAGTGAAGGAGAAACATCGGGCCAGCCAAAGGCAGACAGGTACAGAGGGCGAGGGAGCGAGGAAGGAGGGAGCGAGGGAGAAGGAGAGAGGAGGGAGGGAAGGAGGGAGCGAGGGAGACGGAGAGAGGAGGGTGCAAGGGAGAGGCAGCGAGGGAGGGAGGGAGGGAAGGAGGGAGGGAGGGAGAGGGAGGGAGGGAGGGAGGGAGGGAGGGAGGGAGGGAGGGAGAGGGAGGGAGGGAGGGAAGGAGGGAGGGAGGGAAAGGGAGGGAGGGGAGGTAGAAGAGGCTCTGTTGACATGTTGCAAGGAGAGGTAGTGAAAGGCTCAGATGAGATACCAGGGATTCAGGTGCTCCAGACCTTCTCCTCCTCCTCTGTTCCAGTCTTCACTCTATCCCCTTCCTCCTCGCCCCTCTTCCCCTCCCTTCCCTTCCTTTTCTTCTTCCTCCTGCATCCTTCGCTTCCCCTCTTCTCATTCGGTTTCGTTCTGCTTGGTAGGCCGGAGGAGTCATCGTCATGCTTTCCCTGGTGGTCTGCGTTGGGGTAACTGCAACTCTCCGCCTCCTCCTCTGCCCTCCTCTGCTCTCTACCTGCTCCTCCTTCCATCATCCCTCTCCTCCTGATAAGTCCTTCCCACCTCTCAAGCCTCTGAGCATCTCCTCCCCTCTCACGTTGTCATCAGATCGCTGAATGGAGGAGAAGAAAAGTTGCCGTGCCCAAATTTCGACTTGTGGAGTGAGACTATCACTGATCCTTCTCCAGCTCCTCCTTCTTCTCCTTCACTTCCTCCTCCTTCTCCTTCTCCTTCTCCTTCTCCTCCTCCTCCTCCTCCTCCTTCTCCTCCTCCTCCTCCTTCTCCTCCTCCTCCTCCTCCTCCACTTCCTCCTGCCTCCTCCAGCACTACTACCGCGGCCTCCCTTCCGGCATCTGATATGTTTGCAGGTACAGCCAAGTAGAAGGAGAGCCGTCCAAATTCGAATTTTCAGACTTGTGATGTGGAGCATGAGACGAGCGAGCACAGGGAGGGATAGACTGGAACAGCTTCAGATTGCAGGAGGAGAAGGCGCAAGGGAAGAGCGGGAGAGGAGGAAGGGATGCGGTGACTTGCTTCACGTGTCCAGCACGTTAACTTTCTTTGTTCCTCTCACTCCTCCGCCTCCTCGTCCCACGTGAACAACCCGGCCATGATGAGAGAGTTGAGAGTCCTGACGGATCAGTCAGCAAGTGACAAGCCGCGCCTGATGCTTTGTTTCCCTCGTCTATCCTCTGTCTCCTGCACCCTCTCCTTCTCCTCCTCCTCCTCCCTCTCCTCCTCCTCCTCCTCCTCCTCCTCCTTCTCCCTCTCCTCCTCCTCTGCTTACCCGATGGTTCGAGGAGTCTCGTCGCTCTTTTCCGAGCGCCAAGTCGATGCCTGCAGCAGGAGCTTCAGGATCAGGAGGAGCAAGCGCAGGAGAAGCAGAGAGTGAAAGCAGCTGTGCGCGAGTGAAGGTCAACGAGGAGGAGGAGAGGATCTAAACGATCAGGGGAATGCGAAAAGAATGCCACACTTCTGGAAAAGCAGCAATTGGAAGAACAAGGGGAGGGCGCGAGAGGGAAAAGGAGGAGGAGGAGGAGGAGGAGGAGGAGGAGGTTCTTACTTTGGTCACATCTTCCGGATTGATTCGATTGATCCTTGAGAGACCTACCGACTGTTAAATCATAGATAAACAAACACCAAGCAGACTCGAGCACACAAAGTTCAGAGATCGGAACGTTTCAACCAGTAGGGCAACGACACGTTGTAAGACAACAATCACTTCACCTGCTGATAAAATCTTTGCCTTCCTACTGGACACAACTGTAAGAATCTTGAGTGCCTCCTGCTCCATTGTCAGCGAGCGACGAGCAAAGGAGCTCAGATGACTCGGCGACCTCAGGAGCTTTCTTGCGATCTGACGTGTTGTGTGCAAGGAGGAACGTTTGGATCTGACCATCTTCATCCTTCGCCTCCATCCCCCTCAGCTCCTCGTCCTCGTCCTCGTCCAGCGCACAAAGTTCGATCATCCCTGTGCCCCAGCGCTCGTCAAGATCGGAGCACGGGGAAGGGAAAGTAGTCGACCTGCTTCTAGGATCGAGGCGAAAGGAGGACGAGAAGTCCAATCGCTGTGCGCATGTGAGCAAGCCGACGAAAACCAACAGACAAGGGAGATAGGGGCACGTGTCAAGGAGGAACATGTGGAAGAGAATCACTGGGAGGAAGGAGAGCAAGAGCAAGGGATCTGCCACACAAGGCAAGATAGTGACAAGAGCATGCAGGAGCAGGCGACAAGCATCGTATCACCATCCTATGGGCGTTTGCATGTAACGAAGGCGGATCTCACGGACGAGCGCTATCGCCTGCTTGGTGCTGATCCTGGCGAGGGATCAACGAAGAAGGAGGAGCTGTGTTCTACTCACCAAGATGCAGATACAGCAGGAGGAGAAGGGAGGGCTCCAGGAGCGGAGGACGAAAAGATCGAGACTTGAACCTGCGATTTGTCAATCAGAAGGGAACAACATCCTTGAAATCAGACCTCCCATTTCCTTGTTGCATCCTCTATCAACGCATTGAACTTTTCAGAGGAGAACTCGAGTGCTGGTGTGATGAGTCAAACTTTGCAGTTTCGTTTGCTTCAACGCTCATTGGCACAAAATTTTCCTTCCCAGATGCCATCGTCTTCTGATCTCTGATCTCCTATCATCCTCTATCCTATCATCCCTGTTCACTTCTTCTCACTATTCCATCGTTTGTTGTCGTTTGTCATTGAATGGTGAATTCAAAGAAGCCTCTCACCGTCTTGCGAATTAGTGCGAGGGAACTGTGGCTCAGGCGAGAGCTGCGAGTGAGCGTTACTATCCTCCTCTTTCTCGCTCTTATCCCACCACCCGCAAATCGATTCATGATCATAATGGTTCATCAGTGACATTCAGCAGTTGCAGGAACACAGAAAGTCGGTCGCGACACCATCAACTCTATCTCTGCACGTCACACCCTCTTTGCTCCTTCCTCAGTGTCATCACACAAATCAGCCAGACAATCAGCACCTGTCGGGAAATGGGAGGCGAGCGAAGATGCTGATGATGCTCCTACACTCAGTCTCAGTGTTTTCTCCACATTCTTTTGCTTCCACCTCAGCTTGAATCTGTGTGAGTCTCCCAAGTGAATCCTGGAAACATTCATCTCAATCCCTGTGTGATGCCACAAGGTGAAAGCTGGTCAGCAGGACCTTCGCTCTGAAGGAAACTTTCTTTGAGCTCGAGCTAGTCCTGCAGCAGGAAACAATCATGTGTTCTTTTGGATACTGCATACTATGTAACCTTTCGATGTCCGTTTCGTCCGGATTTATGCTCTCCCTCAACTCCCCATCATCGTTGCCATCCTGCTCCAGGAATCAGATCAAGTCCTGATCCTCCCAGGCCATGGTGTTTGAGCAGGAGAGCAAGACATCAAACTCTCCTATATCCTTTCAAATCTCAAGAGAAATTCCCGCGCAGGGCACCGTGAATCACCTGGACAACACACCCACCTTTCGATCGTCATCATCATCGTTTGCTCCTCCAAGCTTCACACCCTTGAAAGTGCGTAAGGGAGGAGACTGACTACTCATCATCAATGATTCAATCAAGTGTCGGGTTGACCTCTGTAATAATCTGCGGACGCGAAGACGTTGTTTCCTCCTACAATGATCTCAGCCCAGCACAGCATGCAGAAGCCTGCTTCGTCACCTCCTGTGCTCCACCCTCGTCCTCTTCCGCCTCTACTTGTGCCAGTGCAATGGCAGATTTCTTTCCGAACGGCTGCTCATTGCGTCAGTCCCAACCACTCCAAAGTTGCCATTCTTGACCTCTGCAATTTGATGCACTGCCTCGGTCGGAGGATTCGCCTACAGGCAGCCATTAGGTGAATTCGAGGGCTTCAGTGCCACAATACACAATGAACAAGAAGAAACTGAAGACAATCTTACCTTGGTATCATCCTCATTCTCATCCTCCGATCCGTCCTGGGGTTCCGGTCCCTGCGCACAGGCGGTGAGAGGAGATCAACACGAGCTGCTCTGTGAGAGATAATGGATTCCTTTGGGTGCTACAGGATTCCAATTATTTCGAGCATCCTAAAGAAATCTGGACAAGTATTCCTCGTGGCTCTACCTAAGACCTAAAGGTACGGATCCAGCAATGAAAGCTTTTCTGCTGGCTGAATGTTGACGCAAGATGGGAAAGGGAACAAGATTAGATCCATGAATGAGACTCCACCTTGGATCCGAAGAAACTTCCCAGGACATTCTTGAAGGCTCCTCCTCCTCCTGCTCCGCTCTCCTCCTCCTCGCTCTTCTTTCCCTTGCGCCTCCTCGGCATGCCGCGTACAGTACAGAAATAGACTGGGGGTGGTACCAACATCCAGGGACAAGATAGGATTCGACGCTGAAACATGATGAAAGGGGGGGGTGGGGGTACTTTACAAATGCTCTCTGGGGTGGGTGGTATTAAGAGAGTAAGGAATGTGAAAGACAGTAATGACTGATATAGGAAGAAGAGCGATCGAGGAAAAGACAGCAAATACACTATAACTATATAGCGGCAGATTCATACAAATTTATAACACATTTGAAATCAATCTGTACCAGGTGCAAGGGTTGAAAAGGTGTGTTTTAAGCCTCCTCCAATAAAGGGGAATTTATATAATTATATGATATTATGTATAATTTGGGATGTTTTGTATAACCAGGTTTGACGGAGTGGTGTAACGTGTCGACATAACGAATGGGGGGAGAGAATAAAAATTTGGGAAGTAAATGGGGAAAACTAGGGGTAGGGGTAGTAGAAATTTATAATAATACCGGTACAAAATAGGTTAGAAACAGGGGTTCATTGTATTGTGATCATCGGTTGAGTGAAGGGGTTGAAATGGATCCAATGGGTAAGAATGAAGGGTCCAGTCAGCTCATAGTCAGCGGTTTTAGAAGGGGGTAGGGAGAAGGGGAAGGTATACATACCCCTCTAAATTGTTCCAAAAGCACGGGTAGACCTTGACCTATGCCCGAAGGAGGCGTTCTAGGATGGTGGGGTAGTGGTAGGGAGGCGCAAATCACTCCTCGGATCATCGAAAACTCTCTATTTCAAATCTCTTTAGTCGCAGATACCACGTGACCTATCTCCGCTCCGCAGATCGTACGAAATGGTATCCGATGGTAATGGAGATTCATACCAGTAAAGCAAACAGTACCATATATCTGTTCTGAAATGTGTACTGGTTTCCTGCATGGTACTATCCCCCTAGGTGGAGATCTACATAATGGTACAACCTCAGAGGTATCCAGGTTCCTACAAATTCAGTATGGTCCTAGAACAAGTGTATAAAAGGGGTATGAGTGATGGATTCAGGTAAGGGTGGTTCAGGTCTTGAGGCTATCAAATGAGGTAATGGTCAAGATCTTAGCACTGAACTAGAAGGATCCGTTGTGTCCTATCGTGAAATGCGCAATCCTTCCAACAAGAATTTTTTGAGATGGGTGGGGGTGGCTGTGGAGATACCCACCAGGTCATAGGGGTTAAAACTATTTTTCCATATTCGATCACTTTTGAAAACGAGTCGTACTGTGTCAATAATTTTAAAAATATATCCTCCGAAACTTCAATGTTCCTCGAATCATTTGAACTGTGAACTACTGAAAACCAATTATGTTATAAAATGCTTCGTTTTATCCAAAAAAGACTTTTAAAAGTGTGGGGTCGCATCAAGGCCTTGAAAGGGTCCTAGGAGAGCTACGGGGCACAACTAGGGATATCGACTTGACCCCTATCTTCTCCTAACATTCTGTAAGCCAATGTGAGTAGGTGGGGTAGTACACCCTACCCAGCCTGACCTGAAATATTAGGGGGTGGGGTGGTGCTGTTAGGTGGCTGTCGGCGGCTATGGCAGTAGTGGAACGAGGGAAGGGGATGGGAAGGTAGCGTAAGAGCAAAAGGAAGAAGAGGAGGAAGAAGGAAACTTGATCAATCGTTCATCATCATCATCTCGCTTTCACAGACCGATCCCGAGTCTCATCCTGGTTCTTGTGCAGGTTTTTGTTTTGATTCGAGGTGTTTGTCACGTGTCTCGGTTAGCAAGCGGCTTTCTTGCGGGAGTTCATTTCCATGTTAGATCCCACCGTCTGAAATCTTTCGTCATGAGATTCACAGTTGTGAGGAGCAACATTGCCAGGTCGTTTTCTTTGTACATATTGCTGTGGTTATGCCCGCTATCCTTCGCGGGTCACAGCGATTGGTCGGGACTGGGGAGAGCGATGCCTCTAGATCGCAGCTCAGCTCCAGGGTTGACAGAAAGGATGCTGGTGCAGCATCGCCAGGACCCTGAGAGCAATGAGCACTCTGTCGAGTACGCATGCTCTTACGAGAACTTCGGTGCAACCACGATGCCGCTCTGCAGTTCTTTCGAAGACTGCAACGAGGACGGCAACGAGATCATCTTTGCGGACAGAAACTGGGAGCCTGAGTATGCATGCTCATATCGTACAAAATCGTCAACCATGCCACCTCCGGGTCAAGCATGCCAAAAGATGGAACTGAAGGATGAACCAAAAACGCAAGAGTTTGTGCAATGCTCAATGCAAAACCGACGGTGTGAAGCAAAAGTTCGTTCTTCCATTCATCACAAGGCACAAGCGAATAATGGAAAGCTGGGAAGCTCCAAGTCGTTAGGTGCTATCAACTCTATCCAGCAAGGAGGACTCAGAGATCCCAAAGGCTCGGAGGAGTCGATGTGGAGGGAGGACGTCGGGAAGAGGTACAGGGAATTAGTACCGCCAAAGCCAAAACGGGTTTCTTCAACTATTGGGGGTATATCAGAAGCGGGGATGAGAGATGCAATGGCAAGAAGTTTTAGTGCAGAGCTTCGTTTGACAGAGCAGAAGGTTGACGAGGTTGTCATGTTCTTGGATTTGGACAAATGTACAATATTTGGGAATGACGGAAACGACCTTGGTATTGCGCTTCAATGGATGGAAAAGCCTTACGAAGATGTCGTTGAATTGTATGCTCTTGTTCCCTGCTTTTATTTGAGCTTATTCTGTATCCAAGGTACCGGCACCTCGTCAATCCATGCCTAAAGCCTGCTTATGAAAAATTGAAATCAAAAGCTCATAAGGTATGTGTTCTCTAACATTCAGGAGGGACGATGTAATGTATTTTGTAGGTCAAAGTGGTTATATACACCATGCGAGCAACTTTTCTACTGTATAAGTCTTGTTTCCGTCCTGCTGTTATCGTTCTGCAATGGTACGACAAGTGGCATCGCGATGGACAGATTTATTTCCCGAATGATGTGAACTCAGCGGGTAAATACTTTTGTCGATGCCTTTCTTGCCTTACGCAAGTCTTGAAAGATGAACTTCTTGAGAAAACGAATTGGCATCTCCTGGACGAGGAGAGGACTGATATCAAGAAATCGTTGGAACGGCTGCTGGCGGCACGTCAAGTCGTGTTCGAAGAATTGGGGCTCGAATGCCTTCCCGACCTTGTGGTTACAGCTCAACCTAAGAATGTGGAGAAGACAGGCATGGCGCTAGGATACAACCCCCAGAACTGCTTTTTGTGGGATGACAATCCGAAGTTGCATCTAGACCCGAAGGTGACAAAAACCTCCCTTTCGTTTACTTCTCACCATTTCGTGAATCTTGGAGCATGACTCTGATCAAACCGCAATGCACAGGTTTTGGGTGTACCTCCATATGAGGAGATGCTGGAGGATAGACAAGAGAAGCTGCTGAATTTCTTGAATGAGTGTCTGCCTCCAGAGCAGATGGAGGTTCGCATGTGTTCGATGACTTTGTGTGAATCATTCATTCTCCGTGTAGGAGGATCTGTGGGAGTTCATGTTAGGTGCGGGGCCCTGCGATGCTTCTCTTCGAGAGGATTCAGTCACTGGGGACAAGACGTATCACGTCAAGACTACCAAGTCCTTGGATCCTTGGCCTATCCCTGAGTTCAGGTATGATTAAGTAACGATTTGTTATCGATGCTGAATAGCTCGTCAGGGCCAGTGAAGTTAGCGCTAAGATGCGAAAAGCGGGCTTAGCAGAGGAGGGAACACTTTCACCCGTCACACCAGACTCGGAATCTTCACCTCTGAGACCGAAGAGCTTCAACGAGCTGGATCGGCTTGTTGGAAAGAGGTTGGACTCTTGCGTGTTCTGCTCTCATATCGTAACATTGTACCACAGCCTAGGCGAAAGCAACGTGCGCACGTCATGGCAGGAGCTGAAGGGAGAGGGTCAAGAAGTGGGAGCATCATGATCAGCTGAATGCTTGTAGATTACTTTAGTTGTACAGACAATGTTTATGTAAAAGAACGTGTTGATGACAAGTGCTGAGCAAACAAGCGAGCCATGGAATTTGAAAGAGCGAAGTCGATCTCTATCTCCGAGCGTTGCCGATCTCACCGATGTAGGACGCCATCGACTGCGCTCGTCGGAGCTTGTAGAGTCGATGCATCTTGACATTGACGTCGTAGAGCTCGCGGTCGTGCAGCTGAATCTCTCCGATGATGCGGAGGTGCTGAGCGTGCAGGATGACGTAGAGCTTCAGGTCGCGGTAGCCGTCCTGCACCACCGAGCACGAGAACTTGTTCTTGACTCGGCAGACGCACAAGGAGTCATCCTGCAGCTCCAGGAACCATCGGGCGACTTGGAGGAGGTGCTGCGGCTTCTCGCAGACGATGGACAGGCGGACCGGGTCGAGGATGTTGGCAGTGAGGGGCCATCGAGCTTTGCGGTCAGGAGGAGCGTACTCCTTCACCTTCTCCGCCATCCTCTCCGGTGTCTTGATGCTGGCATAAACTACCCGCACCGCCGCTGCCTCTTCCCCGAAGGAGCACAAGATCTCGAAGTCCTCCTCCCTCCTCCTCAGCTGCACGTCCCCGTAGCTGGAGGGCAGGGCCTGGTGCGCCAGGACGACGTCGGTGACTCGAGCACGGAAGTAGCCGTTGAGGATGGCGGCTCGAGCATGCAGCTGGGCGATGAAGGGAAGCTCTCCCAGACACTCCTTGTGCTGCCCCGAGGAGAAGCTCAGCTGCGCCTCTCGCCTCTGACCCTCATCCACCCGAATCGCACCCACCTAGTCAGGAGAATGAGCGGGAAGGAGGAAGTAGCAGCAGGGGCAGGGGCAGGGGCAGGGGCAGGGGGAGCAGGAGCAGGAGCAGCAGTAGTTAGAACGAGCAGGAGCAGGAGCAGGAGCAGGAGCAGGAGCAGGAGCAGGAGCAGGAGCAGGGGCAGCAGCAGGCATAAGGGCAGGGGCAGGGGCAGCATCGCGACCATGAGGACCGATGAGGAGAGGAAGAAGAGGAAGGAGATGAGGCGAAAGGTGATGGGGAGAGAGGGAGGATCTTCACATTCTCGTCGTCCTGCCTACAGACAGGCGTCAACTGCCTCCTCGACCCCCGATGCTCCTCCGTCGCCGAAGTGAACTTGGTCGCATAATCCTCCCAACATCGCAACCTTACATTCAGGGGTCATCTCCAAAACACGTCCTCGTCCTCCCTCTCCTGCTCCTCAGGGCCTCCCTCCTCCACCACCACCCTCTCCTGCCCTCCAATTCCCCTCCTCCTCGTCGTCTTCCCCTCTTTCTCACATTTCCTCCTCGCCGATGATGCTGTGCCTCTTGCCGTCGTCCCATCGGTCCGCGCAGAAGGCTCTGAGCTCTTGGCCGAAGGGCCCAGCAAACAGCTCCTCCGACCTTCTCTCGCACGCGGCGACGAAGTCGACCATGATGGAGCGAGCAAGGTCTTGAAGGTGAGAGAAGAGAAGCGGATGGTCCCTCCAAACTTTCATTCGCACCACCTTGTTCTTGAAGAACTCGAACCGCTGCTCGTGACTTCGACGCCTCGCCCTCTTCCACGACGAGTTGTACCTCCTTCCCTCCTGCTTCCTGCGGTGCAAGAACGAGAAGGAGGAACCCGATGGCAGCTCGTGCTCCAGTACGATATCAACCCGCTTCTCCTCCTCCTCCTCCTCCTCCTCCTCCTTCCCGCTTCTTCCAGGATCTTCCATGCCGTGCTCTAGCAGGTGCCGGCAGAGCTCCAGCAGCCACTCGCACAACCTGTCGTACTGAGCTGAGAACGCCTCGGACGTCATCGAGCTGTCCCTGACGCTGACGCAGAAGTTGTCAAAGAACGTCTCGTCACAGTCGTCTCGCAGCAGCGCCAGACGCGCCGCCGCCTCCATGGCAGCCTTGCCGATGAAAGTAACCTTATCCCGGCTGTGCCAAAGAGCCAGCCTCTCGTTGCTCAGGTAGAACCCGTCGTGCCGTGACAGCCGCAGCTTCTTTCTGATAGTCTTGGTGGCTTCCATGACCTCCCTGTCCTCCTGCGACATGGTCCGTCTCGTCAAGCATCTGACGAGCGAGTACACACACAGGAGGACGACGATGGTTGGCAGGATAATGATGAGCAGGAGCAGCGACATCTCGACACATGCTGAGTTCAGCGCGATCAAGCTCCCGTCGCAGACGCTGCAGTCCTCCTTCTTGGTCGCTCCCGGGCCCCTCGTGATGCGCCTGCCCCCGCACGCTATCGGCATGACCGACTGAGCAGGACAGTAGAAGCCGGTCGGGCACTCAACGGCAGGCTCGGTCCCTCCCTCGCACCAGTACCCCTCCGGGCAGGGGAGGCAGGAGCACAGGGTGGGGTCAGGGCTGTAGCCTCGAGCACAGATGAAGGGGACCCAGGTCCTCCATCGGTCAGGGTTTGACAGGATCCAGTCGCACGCGACCCTCCACGGCCCGGAGTATCCCTCCACCCCGCTTCTCTTGTTCTTGCCGCTTGCCGCCATGAGACCGTTCATGTCCTCGTCGTACAGGTTCATCTGGTTCACCAGGAACGTCACGTGGCTGCTCACAGAGGGGAGTCGCCGCCACACGTAGTTCCTCGGTTTGATCAGCGCAAGGCCCGTCCGGTAGATCTGCTGCTGGTACTCCAGCTCGTTGGTGTCTGGCAGCCTGAGCTTGACAGGAGTCTGACCTTCCAGTCCGAGGAGGTTGTCGTCAGGTTGATACCAGCCGAAGAGTACTTTCCTGGCCTTCACCATGGAGTAGTAGATGTCGTCGAAGGCTGCAGTGCCGTCTCTGACTTTGATCAGAGCAACGGGTATGTTGAGCCAGAACGCAAGCTGCATCGCAACATGATACTGGTACTGCAGGACGAACGGGAGGCACTTGGAGTGATTAGCCAAGCACGCTGGGGAGAACCAAACCCGGTCGTCGTAGAAGCAAGCTGTTCCCTTGTTCCCCGTCTTCGCCTCATAGTTTGCCTTCTCGCGAGAGTTGCCGTACTTGACCTGATCCAGATCTGAGCAAGTCTCCACCGCCTCGATCGGAATCATGTCAAGAATCGACATCCAGGGGTCGAAGTAGACGTGAGGGTCATAGCGGGCGGCGTCATAGTACCTGTAGTAGTCCAGGAAAACAGAATCTTTCTGAGCCTGCTGCACCATCGTATCCCACAGAAAGAAATGATCGACAGTGTTGTAGTCGTAGACTGTCAGAAGGGTGGGTTGCAAGTGACTGGGCAGAGCAGACACGCGTCCGATACCGTAAGACCAAGTCTCGACGGTGATGTGAACAACAGGGTCTGATATGTTGTTGTCCTTGCACAGAGTGTCGTCGGGATTCTTACAGCCTGCAACGTACATGACGGGCTGACCTGAATGTAAAGCAGTGCCGTCCAGTAGCTGTACTTCAAACTGGAGGATCTCGGCCAGGAGGATGTAAGTTATCTCAGATATGATGCGCGCAGAGGCCCAGGAGGCGTACGGGACCTTGAGAGGGTGTAAAGTGCCATCAGCGTACTTCAACCGTCGAAGCTGTTCTGTGCGAAGTTGCGAGAAAGAGGAGAAGTTGAAGCTAGGAGGGAAGCATTGCTTGTCGTGCGGGACAAGTTGAATAGTGCTTGCAGATGTCAAAGAACAGAGACGAAGTATAAGAGCAACAAGGAGAATCGACGACATTGATCTTGTCATGGATCCACGGGTCAGAAGCGCCTGCGCTCATGTTGGACGTTCATTCTCCCCCTACGACTATCAGCAAGATGTCAGTGAAAACAAGTTCCATCCGATCTGGACGTTATTGAGGGGTCATCTTATCGATTGCAAGTGCTGTTCCCTACTACAATCCATAAAATCGTTCAAGTCGGCACAAAGCAACCCCTTCACATCTCCCGATGACTCTACCGCCTCTTCGTGTATGCCAGGCTTCAATCTCAGACTTTTCTCTCCTGGCCTGTATTCGCCTAATTTCTTAGGATCGTTCACTCCCATCGCTTTTATCCCTCTCCTTCTCTCCCTCCTCCCTCTCCTCCCTCCCTCCTCCCTCCCTCCTCCCTCCCTCCTCCCTCATCATTTTACTCCATCGCCATATCTTTTTCCTCGCCTTCACAAAAAGCTGAGGACTTCAATATCTTTGACTACCCCACCCCCTCCTTGAACTATTTGCACCCCAAACCTTTCTGCCGCTCCTTACCACCCCCCTCCCCCTCCCCACCCCCCAACCCCCAGACTCAAGCAGTCTCAGACCGATTTGACAACCCTGGCAGCCCTCAAAAAAACAATACGAGTCAAGTCAAAAAGACCAAAAGACCCATCCACCCACCCACCCACCCACCCACCCACCTGCCTGATTCCCTTGACTGCCACCCACCCCTTCTCTTACACCACCGCCCTACACCCTCCCCCCGGCCCAAGTTACACTTTTAAAAGCCACTTTTAAACTTCCGAGTCGCATGTGATGTTTACTACAGGCCTTTAATCGGAAATTCCCGAACCCGCTTCTAAGTTCAGCCCGCCGGACTCCGTCAGACCCGGCCCCCCCGGCCCGGTCACCGTCCGATCGGCACCGGGCGGCGGGCAGCAGTGACTCGCTCGAACCGACGCCGCGGGACAATCGGATCACTGCCAGCCAGCGGACGGTCGGGGTGTCGGAGAGTCACTGAGCCCGGCCTCAGTGACGCTGATCTGAGGCAGCCGGACCGTCCGACGGTCTGAGGTTTGACCCTGAGGGGCCCGGGCCGGGACCGTACTACGGTACGGTTGCCTAACTTTGAAGGCCAAGGATCAGGCATGCCGTTTACTTTCAGGCCTTTCGTTAATGTGGCCCTTAAATTTTTCGCCGGTAGAGAAACCCCGCTAAATAGTACCCACACGTTTTAGTTTATTTCTACACTCCTCTTTACAAGTTATTTTAACAGTGTACCGGCATGTACGGCCACTTTCACAGTACCACTCTAGTTGCAATCCTCCTTGCCTGGACGGGCAATCATTTGAATGGCGGCGCAATCAGGGCGCCGACCACCGTCGTCACATTGAACTTCGGAAGCCTCCCGGAGTCCGGCTGCCTCATCGCTCGGCGGCCCGGCATTGCTGACAGTGATGGAACGTATGCCAGCCGTGCCAGTCAGATAGCGCGTGTGGGACGAAGAGGGGGCTTTCCTAGAGGCTGAGCCGTCTTGCTAAGCCTCGGTCCTCTCATGTCTGGATGCTTGGGTTTCACATCCTAGCATGCAGTCTATCTCTCATGTGCTCCTCAATTCTGGTTTTGTGTGCATTCAATTAAACTCGGTCTTGAGCAAATTGTTACAACTAAGGTCGATCAACGGTGATATCTGAGCGGCGGCGTGACTTTTGGACTAGTACAAGTCTAACAAACTTGTGCTCCGTCAATTGCCAAACTTGAGGAGGAGATTGGACCTCGGACTCATCAGATCAGCACCGTACCTGCTGCACTGAGTCATGACGGTGCCAGTGTTTCAATGGTTCAAGCGGTGTATAGTACGTCATGCCCGGCCGCGTGACTGACACGGCCGGTCACCCGGTCACGGCGACGTCGCAGCGGTGCCGGGGGCCCGATGATGCCGCTGTGCGGCGGGCCGGGCCCGGTACCCGTCGGTCACGGTACGGCAGTGACTCACAGTACTGTAGTGACCCGGCAAAATAGTTTCTTTAGTCAAAGTCAGTCTGCCTCAGACTCGATGGTACCATTCCCCTGATAGGTTGCAACCATGTCCACAGACGCTGAAGAAGGGAAGATCGAAGAGAGAGCGGAGAGAGAGGAGCAGAGCGATGCGAGGAAGGATGGGGGAGAAGGAGAGCGGAAAGAGGAGGGAGAAGCCCAAGCAGGAGATCCAGAGAACGGAGATCTGCAGGACGGTACGGCTGCGGGTGCTGAAGACGAAGGCGCGTCGGCCAAGGAGAGTTTGTCCCTGGATCGCGAAGAGGAGAAGGAAGAAGATGGACCAGACGGTGAAAGACAGGTAGACCAACAGCCAGATGAAGACGAGGATCGTACAGAAGATGTCTCGCCAAGTGCTCAGGAGGATGAAGCAGGTTTTGTTCATTCGAGTTTCGTAAAATTTGTGAAATGATTGGAAACAGCATCCGACGAGGCGCAACAGGTTGAAGACGAAGCTTCAGGTGACTGCAAAGATCATAATCTCATACGAAGATGATCTCCTGATTCTTTCCATAGCCGGCATAGCGAGCGCATCCACGAGTGGTAAGTATGCTCATTCACAACCTGTCTTTTCACACAAGGACATGACGGCGAATCGCGCAGAGTCTCGTCCTCCTCTACCAGGAGCTCCTCCTCCAAACCAAGGACAAATATCAGGAGACAGTCTGGGGGAAGGAGACTGGCAAGATGTGAGCTACAACCTGTTACCTCCTCTCCTGCCTTCTCACTGTCCTGAAAGGTCTCTGGATACACAGAGTCTGCTCCGCAGAAAGATCCGACGTCTCCACGTGCTCCTGCTTTCAGTTTGCTTCTGAGTTTGAGATGATTGACAGGCATTGCGGGGAGGGAGCGATGCAGCAGCTCGAGCTCCTCATCGATCGCATGGAAGGAAGCTCGTTCCATACCCAGGATGCGGCGCATTTTCTACGAAGGTCAGTTTTCTCTGTTCCGTTTAGCAGTGTCTTCACTTCCTCTCCCTCTCCCTCCCCCTCTCTTTCTCTCCTCCTATCCTCATGTTCTGTCCTCCATCCATCCTCCTCCATTTGTCCTGTCTACAGCTTTTTCAATATCTTTCATCGCTCTGCTCGCTGTGATTCAAGCCGTGATGACTGTCTTCAGGAGGGCGGAAATAGAAGAGACTTACGCGAGATCGCTTCGAAGATTGTACGAAGAGTCTGCTGAATCGAAAGTAAGACCAACGATGAAACTTGGTATGCTGCTCATCAGCTCTTGCCAGGTCCTGTCGTTTCGTAGTCTCAAGAACAAGTTGACCCGAGCTGGGCAAATGCAGCTCGACTCTGCAGGTCCGATTGGGAATGGTGGGAGGAAGAGGGGGTGGTGGAGACGGGAGAAGTGTGGGGTGGTGGGGACGAGAAGAGGGTTGAAAGACTGATGGTGGAGGTAGAGAGCGCAGCTCAAGCTTGGTCTGCTATCGAGTCGCACATCATGCAAACATCTGAAGTGCACATGGCGCTGAGTGAAGTATGGCGACTGCGATGAAGATTGCGATGATGATGATAATGATGATGATATGGAAGGCAATGACAATGACGATGACATGATTGATGACGATATGTTTGCTCATCATGAAGCTTGTGATGAAGCGGTTGATAGAGATGATGCTTTTGGTGATCGGATGATGGAGATGATGGAGACTGTAAGAGTTTAATCCGTTTTCTTCAGAGAATCATGAAAATTTCAGTAAGCTTGAAAAAGGCGAACGATGAAAGTGAGCAGAGGAGAAAGGTAAGCAAACATTCCAACATTCCCTTAGACCTCACTCCTTCCTCATCTACAACAGGAGGTAGAGCGATTCACTCAAAGAGCGGCGAAAGAGCTTCGAGAGACACAGAAGAAGTACGAGCACTGCGTTGAAACTATGAAGGTATTATCTCCTCCACCTCCTCCTCCCCCGTGCTCTTCCTTCTCCTGACATTTCGTTTTCTCTGCAGACCATGGAAGTCAGCGCTGGCGTGCAAAGCGTTTCCCCGATACAGAAAAAGTGAGAGGAGGTATGGGATGACGGAGGAGCTAATGGGGTGGCAGGGGAAGCGCGATCCTCTCGCTGTTCAAAAAGTCCTCCTCCTCCAGCGCGGAGGCCGTCGAGAATGCCGTGAAGGAGTCAGAGAGAAAGTAGTATTTGCTTTCCTCCTCTTCTTGTCTTTACCCTTCCCAGGTATTCCGCCGCCAAACTTTCCTTCGCAAGCTCCTTCCCGTCCACGATCGACCAGTTGCGCAAGTGCGAGCAAGACAGGATCGAAGCGGTGAAGCATAACCTCGACGAGTTCCTCAACGTCGGGCTGGGAGCGATGCAGTAAGTGGGGAGGAGAGGGAAAGGGAAGCGTGTGAGAGGCGTGCAGGGCGGTTCAAAACTTGTTCTCTCCTGCAATGGTGAAGGTGAATGCAATCGATACCGAACGAGATCTGAATGTCAACCTGGCCTGTCTGTTGTGCTCTTGCTGATTTCAATGCAGAAAATCTTTGGAGAGACCAAGACCAGCGATTCGTAGAGGCAAGTTCCTTGGCAACCGACCGATGTGGGACAACAACCATGCAGCGATGAAGTAGAAGCAGCTGTCGCTAGTGTTCAACGGTCATTAAAGTAACCGTTGCGTTCGGGCAGTGTCAGAGAACTGAGTGCGGGAGGCACAAGACATAGTGACAGCAGAAAGAAAGACAGCAGGATGACCTGCTGGATGACCTGCTGGATGACCTGCTGGATGACCTGCTGGATGACCTGCTGGATGACCTGCTGGATGACCTGCTGGAAATGAGCAGGGAAATGAGGGGATGAGCTGGGGGATGAGGGGGATGAACAGGGGGATGAGGGGGATGAGGGGATGAGAACCGGTAGGGTCGGGGCGTCGAAATTGAGGATGAGGTGGAGGTGAAGAGAGGAAGAGAATAGAAGAGAAGAGAAGAGAAGAGAAGAGAAGAGAGAGAAGAGAAGAGAAGAGAAGAGCAGAGCAGATGAGATGGAGAGAGAAGATGAGAAGAGAAAACGAAGACCATGATCAATAGTTGTCGACGATTGGACATTGAGCCATGTCTTGTCATGAGACCGGAAGAGGAATTCGTCATGAGTGTGTGCTCTTGGTTGATAATACCGTGAAATATTACGTCGCTGTTGTTCGGATTGAGCTTCAGATTTGTTCTCATCTCAGTCAGACATGAACGGAAAAGACAAGCGCCTGCACGGCTCCTTCGGTGATTCTGTGATAGAGAGGAAGGAGGAAGCAGACGTGGAGGAGCAGCAGGCGGGAGGGGGAGAGGGAAAGCAGGAGAAGACAGCCAAGGGCTTCAAGCCCAACGCGCTCCTCTACCTAAAGAAGATCAAGGAGCCTGGCTTCGCAGCCGAACTCAAGAGGAAGGGTTGCTCAGGCTGGCCTTGCCATGCTGGTTTCCTGTGCGATTTCTGTATGCTGCGCCCTGAGTGGATTGCGGAGTCGAAGCTCGAGCCTCTCAACGTGCGCAGCTGCGTCATGAAGAGCAGGGGAAGTGAGAGATGCGCAGGAAGAGATTGCGGAGCTCAAGCAGTCGATCATCATCTTGCGCAAACAACAACAGGATGTCGAGACGTGAGTAGTACTTGGAGGGGAGGGTGGTAGAGGAGGGGAAGGAGGAGGAGAGGAGCAGGAGCAGGAGCAGGAGCAGGAGCAGCAGGAGGAGCAGGAGCTTTCGCATGTGGCTGAGGGGCTTCAGGCTTGAGCGAGCTGAACGTCTGGTGGCCGGGAAGTACTGGTCAAAGAGCGACGAGGAGCGGAAGATGACGCTGAACAGCATGCTGGAGGACAGCACCGCACGGTGAGGGGAAGCGATGCGAGAGAGGGGAGGATGACAGGAGGCTGTAGGGTTGAAGCCCAGGAGGCGACGAGAGCCAAGATCGCAGCCGAGAAGGTGCGAGATAGTCTGCTGGATCAGCTGTCGAGGGTCCAGGAGAAAGTGAAGCTGCAGGTGGTGGAGGAGGGAGGGACGGGGGCAGCCGTGACGGCTAGAGCAGGAGAAAGACAACACAAGCTTGAAGCAGCAGGTCATGGCGCTACAGCAGACCCTCGAGGAGAGCAGGCGAAAGCTCAACTTCGTACAGGAGCGCTGCTGACTCGCGCGATGCTGACATGCGCGGCAGGTGGAGAAGGACCTGGAGGACAAGCGGTCGATGATCTCAGAGGCGTTCAAGGAGAAGAGCAGGGCGACTACTGAGGTGCGAGGGGGGAAGGAGGAGAAGATGAACTGACTTGCTCTTGTGGCGTCAGGCCCGAAGGCTCAAGCTGGAGGTGGAGGCGACGAATATGGAGATTGCAGTGAAAAACGAGCAGGAAGACGAAGCTGCGTCCTCCTCCTCCTCCTCCTGACCTTCTCCTGCTCAGATCCACAAACTTATCGAGGAGCTGCAGAAGCTGCAGGGGGTAACGGAGGAACGAGACGTCTTCCGGGCCCTGGCTGACCGCCGGGCGATGCTGTCGCAAAGCATCATGGATGAGGTGGGAGGAGGAGGAGAAGGAAGAGGAAGAGAACTATTGACGGCATGAGGCAGGTAGCAGAGGATGTGGTGAAGGCTGAACGAATCAGAGACGAGCACGTGAACACGGTGAGAGGAGGAGGAGAGGAGGAGAGGAGGAGGAGGAGGAGGAGGAGGAGGAGAGGAGGAGAGGAGGAGGAGGGGTGAAAGGGAGAAAAGAGAGCGAGAGAGGAGAGGAGGAGCTGACTAAATCCGAACAGATCAGGAAGTTGCAGAAAGAGCTTGCGACAACGAGGAAGGTGAGGTCGACTTAGCAGGACGAGGCTCTGAACTTGAGCGGCAGAACATCGCCATGCAGCACAAGGCAAAACAGCGGGCAGAGTCATCAGGAGGAGAGAGGAAGTGAAGTGATGGTGCTAGTATAAGACGTTCTCATCTCGTTCACTGTCATGCTGTTGTAGCATGTTAATCTGCCTCCTAGTGCTTTCACTGTCCTCCTCCTCCTCCT
>NW_005434667.1:121499-133492 GCF_000315625.1 Guillardia theta CCMP2712
GGAGATGGTGATGGTGTTCGTCGTGAGGTGGTTGGGAGAGGAAAGGCAGGAGGAGGAGCAGGAGCAGGAGGAGGAGCAGGAGGAGGAGCAGGAGGAGGAGCAGGAGGAGGAGGAAGAGTAGCACCACTCCAGGGTTCGAAGCTTCTTCGTAGGAGATGCGGATAGCGAGAGTGCTCATGTCATGCTTGCTGTGGTCACAAAGATCAGCTCAAGCCTCCTCCACTTGTCCCACCTCCTCCTCCCCACCCTCCTCCTTGCTGATCTCCTCTCTGCCTCTCTGCCTCTCTGCCTCGTGCCTCCTGCTCTTCCTCTTCCTTTCCTTCCTGCTCCTGCTCCTGCTCCTCCCCCCCCCCCCCTCCCTCCTCCTCTTTCAACTGACCCTTGTCGCAGCTG
The DNA here is from genome assembly GCF_000315625.1 of Guillardia theta CCMP2712. NCBI lineage: Eukaryota > Cryptophyceae > Pyrenomonadales > Geminigeraceae > Guillardia > Guillardia theta. Next base: position 121,893 of record NW_005434667.1, read on the forward strand.
CTCTGCGAGGGCGTCGATGTGCGCGGGGTTGAGAAGCGGCTCGTCTCCCTGCACGTTGATGACGTACTCAAACCTCCAGCTGTCCTCCAGCAGTCTCCAGCCCTCGTACACTCGCTCGGTCCCGCTCCTCCACGAGGAGCGCGTCATGACGGCTCTTCCTCCGAACGACCGCACGTGCTCCATGATCTCCTTGCTGTCTGTTGCCACCACCAGCTCCCTGCATGCTTCCGCATGCCCCGCCCTCCTCCATGTCCTCTCCAGCACCGTCTTGCCTTTGAGCTTTTCCAGCAGCTTGCCGGGGAAGCGCTGAGAGCCGAAACGAGCAGGGATGATGCAGACGATGGCCCCGTTGACCGAGCGAGGAGCAGGTTGAAAGAAGGCAGCGGAGGGGGAGAGAGGAGGGAGAAGGTCAGCGGGAGAGGGAGGGGAGGAGGTAGAGGTCAGGTGAAAGACAAACTGTCCTCCCTTCCAGGTCTCTTCCAAGACTTCTCTAAGCGCAGCATGCTCTGAAGAGGAGGGGAGGACGAAGTTGCTCGGCAGCAGTATAGGGGAGCAGCTCAGCCACCTGGAGAGGAGGAGGGAGAGCAGCTTCTGCTGCAGGGCTAGAGGAGAAGGATGAGATTGGTGGAAGACTCTGCCAACAAGTCCCTCAAGGGGGGAGGAGAAAGAAGAAGAGGCGATCTGAGAAAAATGAACTTTCTCCCACCCTGCTCCTGCTCCTGCTCCTGCTCTTGCTACTTCCCCTCGGAAGCTGAACCCAGAGGAGGAGACGAGGAAATCACATCCTTCCGTCTTGTTTGCCGCACCCTCGTCACAGATCACCTGCCAACTTTCTCATCAGCCAGCAACTTTCGCATCCTGGGACTCACGAGGTCCGTCGGCTCAGCGGTTGACGCGCTCCCTCCCGACAGGGGTTGAGCGAGCAGGCATCTCCTCTCCCTCCCCGACTCCTTCAGCCTCCTCATCGTCTCCGTCACGCTCCTTCCCCCTGGACTCGCTGCTGCCAGCACTCTCAGCATGCTGACCAGCCTGCACAGGAGGGAAGGGACCTTCTCTCCTCGTCTTTTGGCATCTTGTCGCCTCCCCCGTATGCTTCATCGCCGGCAGCTTCCACAGAGCCAGCCTGCGCGCGTGTCCGTAGTGGTTCTGCACCTTCGACTGCTCGTCCTGCCCTGCAGACAGTCGCTGTCATGCAGAGAGATGGAAGGGAACAAGGGGAATGCCGAGCAGGGGAGGGAGGGAGGGAGGGAGGGAGGGAGGGAGGGAGGGAGGGAGGGAGGGAGGGAGGAGGAGGAGGAGGAGGAGGAGGCAGTGGAGGTGTCCGACCTTTCTCGACGACCATCTCAACAGGAGCAGAAAGTTTGAAGGGAGCTTCGAGCAGGTTGATCAGGTGCCAACCCCCGACCTTGATGTCCTGCATCATCATCGTCATCATCGTGGATATCATTGAAGGGTCGTCTCAAGAATTTGTATCATCTCTGCTCTAATGATTTCACTCCTCACTACCATAACCACTTTCTCCTCGTCAACCTCTCACTTTCGTCGCCTTTCTCACCGGCCAATTGCTCGTAAGTTCCTCGTCAAAGTGCGAGAGGAGAAATTTCGACTTGCTCGCGTCGAAATTTTTCAAAGCCTGAGCGCACAAATCAAACATTGTAGCTAGATGAAGATAATTACAATAAGGGTGATTGATGATGATGATGATGATGATGATGATGATGATGATGATGATGATGATGATGATGATGATGATGTTGTTGTTGTTGTTGTTGTTGTTGATGATGATGATGATGATGATGATCGCATATCACCTGTACAGCGTCGAAAACAGGCAGGTGAAAGAGAGTATCACGGCAGACGATCAGATCAAAAGATCGGCCGATAGGCTCCCTGACGATATCCATTGTCTGAACCATCCACGGAAGATGAAAAGTCAAGGAACAAGTAACGTTCACAACAACAACACTCCTCTGCACCTCGAATCTCATCTTCTTCCACTCTTTGAATTGCTTCTTGTTGTTCTCAATCAGCTCCGGAACGATGTCAACACCAACATATTCAACATTTCTCAACTCCTCCACGTGCTTCTGCATCTTGAATCAAACATGTCTCAACACACTTCACCCAAACCTGCCAGTTCAGATCCCCACAACCAGCATCCAGCACCGATGTGATGTTGTACCTGCTCTTCAGAGTTCAGTCCAAGGAACCAAAGGCTCAATCAGTCATCAACACAAGAAGTCAGCAACACAGCAAGATAGCAGGACAGGAAGACAGGCAGACAGGCAGACAGTAGGACAGGAAGTCAGCAAGACAAGAAGGCAACCGTTTTATGACGTCAGCGAGGAACGATCTTGAGGTGTTTGTACGAGATAGAAAGGAACCTGTTCGCCACATCCATATCATCGACATCTCCCCCCGTCGTTGCTCAAGGAACTACAACGAACCTGGCCCTGATCGTGATTCTCTCGTGCCTTCCAGCTCTGAATCCCATCCGTACGTGTTGTAGACATGCTGGAACACTCGTCTCCGCTCCTCTTCCCTAATCCTGTCTTCTCCTCCGCCCTCGCTGCATGCCGACTTGAAACTGACCCACACTGACGACCCCTCTCCCTCCACCTGCGACGGTGTTGATCAGTCCCTCATGCTAACCGTCGCTCCTACCTTCCATCCTTCCTCATCGACCAGCACAACTTCCACGAAGTGCCATTGCCCGCAGCGTCTGCCCTCCCCAAGAGGAACTTTTCCTATGAACTCGTTTCCTGCATGAGGCAGCGATTCTGACTGGACGAACACCCCGTCAAGGTAGAGGGCAAACCCTCCTCTGTATGATGAAGACGACGAGTCCTCGCCCTCTCCCACATTCCCTGCTCCGATCCTGAACTCGACCTGACCACGTTCGTCCAGCAGCAGCTCTTCTCCCTCCTGGGGACTGATGATTCGGACAGGAGGGAGGGATACAGCGGAGGAAGCCAACTCTTCACCAACAAGAGCATCGCAGGAGCACAGGGACAGGAGGAGGAGGAGGAGGTGATAGGGTAGCCGTACAGCCATAGTCGTGTTCCCCCCGACACAGAATTGAGGCGGGCCCAATGACTGAGGGGGGGATTATGACTTGTGTAGAGGAGCGGTGGGGTGGGTGGGGGTGGACATTCAGGGGTACTAGGAGTAGGAAGAGGGGGTCATTGGGGACACAGGCCCCCCTCAGAATGTTTTACATTTGGATTAATAATCTGAAAGGAACCTTTGTTTTTGAAAATTCATCACTTAATTTCATGAGGACACGTCCAATAGCTCTTCCATCACATTCTTTAACCGGCAGGGTGTTTTCGATCTCATCCTTTGTACAAATTTCCAATTTTTTCTTCAATATTCCTCAGGTGATGTTGGTGTAATTACGAAATAACAATGCATAAATACGATTTTTACCAAATATTATGAAATTATTGTACCCCTTTTATAAATTCTTCAATACTAGCAGAGGACGCAGGGCGCGCGCATGCACGGAAGGGAAAAGAAATGGCATGGGAGAATGAGGAGGAGGAGGAGGAGGAGAGGAGGAGAAAAGATATTATCGTGTTAGAAGAATGGTTTCAGGTATGATGAGGAGGAACGAAGATGAAACTGTGTCGACGTTGTGGATGGGGTGAGGCTGGAAATTTAGGATCGTGCAGAGCGCGGGAAATTTTGGCGGTGAATCGACGAGTGGATAGGCGGAAGATACAGTGGATGTTGTAGACTTGGAAGGTGGGTATGTTATAATCATCAAGAAATCCCGATTCACGAAAATCTTGTAGTGTAGTAAGTGGAGTAGCAACTTTCTGAAGGGGTTCTTGTTTTGTCACGGAGAATCCCGAGCGGTGCTTGAGTTGTCGCGCTTCTGACCGTCTCTTGCAGGCAGGAGTGTGGTAGAGCGTGGGAGAAGACCCGAGAGTGAATCAGCACGTGGACTGGCTGAGCAACGATGCCTCGCTCGCCCTCACGTAGTCGATCGCCGAATCGCTCCAGCTCCAGGGGGAGGGATAGAACTAAGAGGTCTAAGTCACCTGTCTCGAGGAAGCGGGAGTCGACTCCGACGCTTGCCAAGGTCACGGTTGAGAACCTGACAAGGAATGTGGGAGAGGCTCACTTGAAGGAGATCTTCGAGTCTTTCGGCAAGATCAAGACCTCCAGCCTCGATTTCAGCGAGCGGTCCAACCTGCCCACCGGGACAGGTTTCGTGGAGTATGAGAAGCGCGAGGAGGCGGAGGAGGCAATCGCGGCCATGGATGGCTCTCAGATCGATGGGAACGTGGTCTCGGTGCGCTTCATGAGCTCGGCTCCTAAGCGAAGGGCAAGCCCTCCGAACCGTCACAGCCCCCCACGGAGAAACTCTCCTCGACAAGGTGGTGGCAGGGGCCCGCCGCCACGCAGAATGTCTCCTCCTCGCAGGGGAGGACCTCCTGGCAGGAGACCTTCACCTCCTCTCAGACGTCGCAGCCCTCCCGGTCGCAGCCCCCCTGGTCGTTATCGTGGGCCTGGAGGGCCTGGAAGGAGCCCCATCAGGAGGAGGAGCAGGAGTCCCATTCGAAGGTGTCTGTTCCTCATAGCTGTTTGACTCCCTGACAATCTCGCAGACGAAGCCCCTCGCCCAGGGGAAGGTATCGCCCTCGACGCTCCCGCTCCCGCTCCCGCTCCCGCTCCAGAAGGTCCAGCCGTTCCAGGTCCAGGGGCAGAAGGTGATTCAACTGACCTCATGGTCTGGCGTGTGGTGAATCCTCATACTCGCAGGCGATCTCGCTCCTCCTCTCGCTCTTCTCGTTCCTCGTACTCCTCCTCCTCAAGGTCTCGATCCAGAAGCAGATCCAGGTTTGTCTCGTCGATTCGCCGGATGTTTGGTCAATGACTCGTCGTGTAGGAGAGGAAACCGTTCGAGATCTCGGTCTGGTGGAAACAAGAAGAGGTAAACTCTACCTTAGCTTCAAGATGACAATCAAGAAACGGAATGGAGCCGAAGATGAGACGGAACCCTCTACATTTTTCCTACTGAGACATCTATATAAAATAGTGCCAATCCCTTCGATGCGCCGTTGTGGATTGGTAGCGAATCCCTCCCATTAGATTTCCTATGAAACACGTTTGTATCATGTCACGCTGACAACAAGACTTGAGTAGCAAGCAATGTTTCCTCACCAGCTGATCGGTGTCGTCGTCGTCCAGTAGCGACGATGCCAGGGATTTGTTCTCGAAGAGCTACAGGCCGTTAGAGAAGGAAGTTGAGCATTGGCACCTTACCTTGTGCGAGAAGAAGCTACCAGCAAGCTTGTTACCAGCCAAAGGTTTCAGATTTCTGCAAGAATCTCTCACTGACAAACATGTTGCCACTTTCGACTCACAATCCATGTCTTGCGATTGCCCCTAACGCATTCAAGTTGCCTGGAGTCCCTTTCTCTTGTGCTGTACACAATGATCAGCTCTCAATATCACTTCAACAGTTTGAACCTTCAGAGCCTTGAGGCTTTTCAAGCATTGCAGCAGACGAGGGGAAGAGACCTTTCGTCGGCAATGAAGTCGTTATTCCTTCAGCTAGCGAGGTGTTGGCAGATATCGGCCTGGCCACGTCACCGGATGGTCTGTTAGGCTCGCTCGAATTCTTTTGCGATGCGAAAGAGTAGTCTTTTCTACAGAAAATGGCATCATCCTCGTCCAAACACTCATCTTCCATGCTCTGCAGCAAAATTCTTTTCTTGTTTGGTCCAAAGTTGAAAATCTGATCTATTCGATCCAGGTGTTCCGATTTCCGCTTCTCATTAGCATGGCCTATGGGGATATTCTCTTTCAAAACTGTAGGGAATGCGCTTCGAAAGAGATTTGTCTTCAGGCCAGGCTGAGATGCGAGAGTCTTCGTCACTTCTTTTGAAGAATTAGAGGAAAGTGTCAAAGTGCAAGGTGGAAACGTTTCAGAAGCTCTGACCCCTTCAGTCTGTGACGGATCCTTTGGCACTTCCATGCTGTGCTGAGAAGTCTCGACGTCTCCCTCACCTACACAAGAATTGCTCTGCTTTGATGGAGCCGGTTCTTGCGCTTGTTCGTCCAATTCACTCATTTCACCCCATGTGCTTCCTACACTGAATTTGATTCTCATGGGCACGTGGAGCGTCGTGCTCTCTGTCATGCCTCTGTTGATAATCTTTGTAAACTTAGGTAGTTGATCCTTCGGTAGTTCGAATACAAGCTCATCTGAAAGAGACGTCAGCTGACATTGCGTGAAACACAACCCATCGGAACTCACCATGAATTTGAAGGCACAATCTACAAGTCTCTGCCAACCCCTGTTTCTTGAGATCCAGCAAAATGAACTTCATGGCCCTTTTGATGATGTCTGCAGCAGTGCCTTGGATCACGGTATTTACTGCTTGTCGCTCAGCATATGCCCGTTTTGCACTGTTCTCCGGGCCATTGAGAGATATGTCTGCAAGTGGTCTTTGTCGCCCTGATAGGGTCACAGCATAACCTCTACTTTTGACAATATTTCGACAGGATGATTGAAATTCTTTGACTTTTGGGAAAGCAGAATAGAATGTTGAGATGTGTCTTGATGCTTCTTGCTCAGATAGACCTAACCTTGCTGCCAGGCTTTTACAGCCAAGCCCGTAAAGCAAGCCAAGAACCTGTATTTCAATTCAAAGGGACAGAAACAAAATGCAAAGGAGAGCGAATCCACATACCACAGTCTTGAATGTCGACCTTTCCTGTGTCGTGATGCTATCAAATGGTTTTTTCAATACATGACTTGCAATTCCTGTGTAAGGACAATTGTTTTCACTCAGCAGCTTGATCAAAGAGGGGTCATTGCAGAAATGTGCCATGATCCTTAGCTCACATTGTACGTAGTCTGCAGCCAATAAGACGTTTTCGTTCCTTGCAACAAACGCATTTCGTATGTTTAATTCCTTGGTCATGTCTTGTCTGTTTCCAAAGCGAATGGAGTCTGCCTTTGGAACGTTCTGTAAATTCGGATCTGAGCTGGACAGCCGTCCTGTGCAAGTCGAAATTTGACTCCAAGAGGAAAATATCGAGCTGACTGTATTTCCCTGTGGGCATTTCACAGCACGATCACACAGGGGAACCACAAAGCCTTGCAGCATTTTGCAGATGTGTCCTGGCAAGAGAATATCAGTAGAGATCAGACACGGCACAGAGCAGTACGATGTTCGAGTATGATTGCAGGTAGCGGATGAAGATTGATCAAAGATTGCAAAGTTTCTTCGTTTGTTGAGTATTGTTGATTGGCGCCTTTGAACTTCATTGTAGAATTGTTGTTTAGATTAGGCGGTGGCAACTTTAACTCTTCAAAAAGAACAGAGCAAAGCTGTTGAGGGGAGCTTAAAAGGACGGGATGACCTACAAGTTTTGTGGCTTCTTCCTCCAATTCGATGAGCTTCCTTTCCATCTTGCGTTTCTGATCTAATAGCTGTAGGGGAGAAAAACCAATTCCGTTCATTTCCATGAGGCAAAGGACAAGAATGAAATCCATCTCTTCTTTTGTTGCGTTAGCCATTTCACGCATCATCAGTCGTGAATGGACCTCCTTGCCTATGGATAGGCATGTTGAAAGGTTACCAAAAATGTTGAATTCGCTCTCAGCATCGTCTTCAGAAACATCACAATCTGGCAAATATTTGTCTGCTAATTGCGTGACATCAATCTTATCGAAATTGCAGTCAGGGTCCATCAGCCAATGCCCTACTGATAAACAAAAGATTTCAGTTCCCAAAATGCCATGAGAATCAATTTTGGGAAGAATGTGCAGCAAACTGGCTTTGACATTGTAACTGTAAATTCGGCATTTTGTTTGTGGACTGAACACTTTCTGCAGAAAAAGAGTCCTATCCTGCAAAGTATTGTAGTATCTAATTTCGTCCCTCAACGGAACTAAGATTCGTTTCAGCTTTGGTTCCAATTTGTCTCCGGCGACGTAGAAGAGGATTGCGAGGCACGATCTTGTTTCGCTTTTTTTGTATGAGTTCCGTATATCCGTTTCAAAATTATCGTACAGAATCCCAAATGAAATCGCAGGAGACTGGTGAAAACTTTGATATATATCCTCGAGTCGTTCTGCACTTACCATGCCAATATTTGTGCAGAACTTGTTCAAGTCCTCCAACTGTTGCCTGATGTCAAGGTTTGGAGCTTGCGACTTGGATTTCACACTTTGTTTCTTCCCCAGAAGTTCTGTACACATTTTCTTCGTTTTTGACGAAATGTTGGGCTGGGTAGTATGATTCTTGCTATTGACTTTGTCACATTTGGCCTTCGTATGTCCCGATTGCCCGCACTCTGAACATTTCTTCTTTGATTTTGATTTTGATTTGGAGCTTGACAGGTCTGGCGTTGAATTTTTACTTGGCACACCTGATCGTTTCGAATTATGGGAGTCTACGTTGAATGTTTCCAGATCACGTTGCATTGAAATAGAGACTGCACATCGCTCCCACGGATCGGCTGTTTGAGAGTAAACTTGGCCAAGGGTTGGCTGAAAAACGTTTGACTTGGTTGAAGACGCATTTGCAGCATTGCGGAAGACATCTTCGTAGTGGTTAGACGGCAACTCTATCAAGTCTCTGTCAACATGGTCTGTCTCATTTTGCATTTCATCATTATCGGGTAATCCTTCCAAGTTTGAGGCCTTTGCGGCAACATCACTAATTTCTTGGCCTGCATTGAACTAAAATCAAGGATGTGCAAGTGTTGAACATGTCAAAACAGATGGAGTGAGCAAAGGAAGAGAAATGAAGAATTCTGCATCTGTGTTCTAGAACAGAGACTCACATTCATCGCCATCGCTGGCTGCATGTTCTTCATCCGACTCGTCTTCCGATATGTCGAAGTTGGGGATTATGCTCTGAGATCTGGATGCATGCTGCTGAGAGCTCGAGCTCGACGCCTTGGAGTTTGAAAGCTCCTGACTGCCCGCAGATCCTGCACATGGAGTGTCAGGAAGAATCATGACGTTGTTGATCACCATTGACACGAAAGAAGGCAGATGCCGCATCCTCGAGCCGTTGAGAGCAGTTGTTGTCTTGGAACAAGGAGGAATGGAACTCTATCGAAGAATACTTCTCCAACCCCTGCCAGTCTCTAAAGAACGTCGATCGGAAGTGGTTCGGATCCGGCGGACGAGGTTTCCAACGGAAGCATGTCATTACAGCAAGCTGCGTCGCGGAATGTGCTCAGCAGGAGTACGAGATTATGTTGAAGAATGGTTGCGCTCGTGGACCTCTCACCATGTTGCATCCGCTTCTAGCATGTCCCTTGCCTCCCGCTCTGCCGCCATCATCTCCCATTCTTCGCTCCCCTGCCCCCCTGCCGCCGACATGCAAAGCAGAAAAGCGCGCGAAACTTTATCGGAAGAACCCTGTGCGAAAGAGGGCGATGAAACACATATGCGGGGATGAGGGTAAATAAGTGACCCCTGTGATTGGACTCGGTCGCCAGGTTGGCGATGGCGACAGATCAGGTGAGATGAGAGTCTCGCAGAAGAACGGAGGAAGGGAGATGGAAGGGAGAGGAGGAGTCAGAGGACAAGGACGAAGATAGAAGAACTGGACGGAGTACAAGCAATAGAAGCACTGTAGTCCTTGGGGATGTTGTAAACAGATCCTTGCAAGATAACATTCCATCTGTTTCTGCCTTCCTCTCACTCTCTCGTTCAGCTCCAGGCAGCCCATCGACTCGTTTGGGTTTCCTTGCAGGATGTGGGCCTAGAAGGTTTCACCGACCGACTAGTCAAACTCTTCGCCGTGTCCAGGCTAGAGGACGTCCGAAGGCTGTGGCGGGTTGGGCAAGACAGCATCAGCCTGTTCCGTCTCAGCAAGGTTGGTATGACCATGGCAGAGCAGCGCAGGTTCCTCAGGCACTGCAAGCGCATCCTGCACAGAGGTCCCTCCTCCTTGCTGCGAGATTTCAGATTGATGACCGTCGGACCTTGAGCTTGCAGATGATCAGGAGACAGTCAACCAGACCGTGTCCTCCTCTCCCAGACGCTATACGCCCCCCCGAGGGAGGATGGCTATCGCCACGTTCAACGACATGTACTCTCCGAGTTATCCCAGTGGATCGCAGGTAGGCGATCTACTTTCCCTCCTCCTCCACAGCATCTTCCTCCTCCCTACCTTCTCACGACCTCTTCCTCCACGTCCTCGTGCTCTTAGCTCTTGCACTTCGTCCTCCCCTCCCCTTCTCCTAGCTTGAATGTTGTTCCTCCTTTACCTCCTCCATGCTCACATTTAGATGACAGACGGAACGCAAGCATCGACCAGTGCTGTCAAATAGTTCGAACACGCAAGTGCCACGAGAAAATTCGAGTCCTCTCAGAGACGGCAGGAGATTTCTGAGGAAAGGCGGATTGGTAGCTCGACTCCTCCTCCTCCTCCTCCTCCTCCTCCTCCTCCTCCTCCTCCTCCTCCTCCTCCTCCTCCTCCTCCTCCTCCTCCTCCTCCTCCTCCTCCTCCTCCTTGTTTCCTTGATCCTTCATCGCCTCCTCTTCGTGCTTCGTCCTCATGTCCCTCGTCCTCCTACCTCTTCCTTCCTCTTGACCTCCTTGCACGCAGGAAGATGTCGGGACCAACCATGAGGAGCATAAGCCTTCTCCTCCCGTGCAGACGCAGAAACCGACAGAGGAGGAGAGGAGGGAGACGGCAACTGAACTTGTTATTCCTGATAATGTCATCTATATGCAAGCCAGAGCCCAGCAGTTCCTCTTCGATAGCAAAACGATGATGCTGCGAGCCACGTCTCCCGGTCCTCTAGCGCGAACCTCGCCCAAGTTAGACAGCCCTCCTCCTGCCATGGCGGATGCGAAGTTGCTCGAGATGGTGAGGGAGCGAGAGAGGAGAGAGGGGAGCAGAGGAGAGGGGAAAGAATGGAAGAAGGGGAGAGGAGGAGAGAAGGGAAGAGTGGTGATGCTGAACTACTCAGAGAAAGCAAAACGGAATTGAAGATGCGAAACTCCGGGCGCTGGAGGAAAGGATCACTTCACTTGAGAATCGTAGGGGGGAGGCAGGTGGGACTGAACTGAGCGTGAGCTGCTTGTGGTTGACATGCTCTGACAGCACAACCCATGGAAGCTCCAGAACTTCAACAGAACGCTGAAGAATCTGACATGATGGAAGACGACATGTCCAGCAAAGGTGCGGCGAGCTCGTTAAACCTGCGACCTTCTGACGGCGATCCTCTACCTCAGACGTAGTCATGCAGAGCAGGGAGCCCGACAGGTCGGGAGTGAGTGAAATCAGCAGCCTCAACGTATCCAAGAACACTCTCACCCCAGAGATCTCCACAGAGACGACGCATGAGACGTCACAGGACGACAAACTGGGTGATCAGACCTGGCCGGACCCTCCCGTCCCCAACGCCCCTCTTGCCCTCAGTCTCCACTTCGCCGCCAAAGTCCCGCGGCTCGACTTGAACAGGATGAGACCCTCGCCTGCTGAACCAAGCGCCACGTTCTCCCCACGGAGCCAGACGATTACAGAGTGAGTCTCCTCCTTCTGCTCCTCCTCCTGCTCCTCTTCTCCTTCCTCCTGCTCCTCCCTTCCTCTTGTCCCGCCCCCCCCCCC
>NW_005434667.1:136173-143673 GCF_000315625.1 Guillardia theta CCMP2712
CATCTCTTTCCTGCTTACCTACAATCGTAAGCCAGCCACCTCCCTCGGCCTCCCTTCCCCCTCCCCTCCCTCCCCTCCCTGCCCCTCCCCACCTTCTCCTGACTTCGATTGCTCCCCAGCTCTCACACTGCCCTCGAATCCAACGTTGCTTCCTCCGACCAACGAGCGCAACATGTCGGACAAGGCACCAACACCACTATCTCCTCCTCCTCCTCGTCCTCCTTCGCTCGTCACCATCCCTCCGTTGCTCCGCAGGTCTCCCGCCAACCCCCTCCCCATGCTGATCGCCAACCGCTCCTTCCTCCCTCCTCCGTCAGCTCGGGCGACCAACCCGAGGGGAGGAGTTTGCGTCATCCGACGAGGCAGAGCGGCTCCTTCCTGGGCTCTCCCCGTCAGTTCGCGACCAACAACCTCCGTCCCATCCTTCACGCTTCTCCTTCTGTCAAGTCCGAAGTCGTCGCCAGACATCCCAACGCTTCCCCCTCTCTTCACTTCACCGAAGGAGCCGCAGCCCAGTCAGCTCGGAATCAGGGCGCGAGCAGGCAGGAGGAGGGAGGAGGGAGGAGCACAGGCAAGGACAGTTCGAGCATGCGGCAGCAGGAAGAGAGGGATAACGAGAGCATTGTCGCTCGTGACCTGTTCTCCTCCTTCCTCCACGACTCGCTCCTCGACAGCTCAGCTGACCTCCAACGCACCCCGTCGGCTACAGACACGTCGGGGATGCTTCTATGGGCTTCTCTACACCTCGAGGAGGAGGAGCAGGGAAGGAGGAGAGGACGCAGGAGAGGTTCAGAAGCGCCAACAACACCAGGGGTGCTCAGCGCGTTGGGGAGGAGAGGAGGGAGGAGGCAAGGGAGGAGGCCCGTGTACAGCCGTCGGAGCACCAAAGATTCAATGGAAGCGGAGGAATAGAGGAGAGGAGATCTAGCGCTCGAGAGGAGGATAAGAGAGAAATGTGGGAGGGAGAGGAGGGGAGGAGATGATGAGCAAGTGTACGGAGGGAGGAGGGAGGAGGGAGGAGGGATGGAAACAAGAGCCGTTAGCCCTGATCACGTGATGCAGGTCGACCCACCATCCCGCCCTTCATCCGTTTCCGACCGAACTCAGAGGAGGAGAAAAGGAGAGCAGCAGCTGTCTCGAGGGACTCTCAGGTCCAGTCCCAGGTGGTTCCGTCGGGAGGCAGGAAGGAGGACGGGAGAAGGTTTGACGGGACTCGTTTCCTCAAGCGGGAAGACTCGCCACGGAGATTCAAAGTGCCAGGATGACGATCGAAGACAAAGCAACACTCCCTCCCTCCCTCTCGCCCCCCTCCTTCTCTCCCTTCCTTCTCCTTCCCTTCCTTCGTCGTCCTTCTCTCCCTTCTGATCTCTCTCCCACCTGGTCTCCCTTCCTCCCTCCACTTCCCCCCCCTCCCCTTTTCGCTCTCGATCTTCCAACCTCAAGATACACATCATTCAACTTCTATTCGCCCCCTCCCTCTTCTGCTGGATTTTCACTTCTTCTCTACCCCTTCCGCCTTGTCCAGCTGCTTCCAGTACCTGCCATGACGTCAGCCCAGCTCGACTCCAGCTGAGAGGCTCACGAGTCAATGTCATTGCGGGCTCCTGAGGCGGACATCCCGACGTAAACGCCCTTTCCCTTCTGTGCCAGCTCGAAGTCAGCTGGGAAATCGCAAGAAGCAGCTGCCTCGCCTTGTAGAACCTCTCCGGCTCGTGTGCAGCACGTGCGGCAACCTTAGAGCCGGCCTGCTGCTTGTTGGAGAAGAAGTTCTCCCAGTTCAGCTCCCCGTCCTTGCCCGTGTGGGTGGTGTTGCTGCTGGGGAGGTGAGAACGGGTTGCGCGAGGGAGGTCGAGCCGGGAAAGGGCACCTGTCAACGTTGACCTGGTCCATGCTGTCGATCGTCTCATCTCCAAGGGAATGGTTGCTTGCAAGGATCGGAGTATGGGTGGTGTGCATCTGCAGCATTGTGTTCAGCTCCTCTTCATCCCTACTCCTCCGGCCTAACCTTGGGCTCAGCCTGGGGAGAGAAGAACTTGTTCCAACGGGGGGTGTCTTGAGCGAAGTCTTCACTGACCTTGACGACCTGGGACGCATGTCAAACTCTTACAACGGTCACTTGACACTTCACGTCGTCCAGCAGCCCGTCCACGTCCTTCTCAGGTCTCAGCTTGTCGCGGATGATCCCACTAGAAACCGCTTGCTGAAACTTGCTCTGCCCAGCAGCGCGTCAGCACAACGAAGCACGTCTGCAGTCAGCGTGCTGCTCACCTGAAGCTTCGCCTTCCCCTGCACCTTCTTGAGCTCCTTGGAAGTCCTCAGCTTCACTGCGCTCGCCAGGCGATTCTTGCCGTTGACGGCCTTCGCCCAGGAATTCTCCGAGGTCACCTTGGAGACCGAAACTCTTTCATCGTCTCCAAACATCTCCTGCAGCCCTCTCAGTCTTCCGCTCTCCCTCCTTCACACCCCTCACCTCGTCACCGAGATTCTTCTGCGCCAACATGGTCGTCGGCGCCTTAGCAACCTGAACGTAGGGAGCGTAGCGAGGCTGATAACCTCCGTACACGACGTTGCCCATCATGTTTCGCAGCTGGTATGTGTTGCCCCGGTACATGTAAGGGACGATCTGCTCAGAAGGGAATACCACGTCCCCCTGGTTCTCTCCGTAGATGCGGTCTGGCAGGTCGATCACTTCGTCCCCGCAGAGGGTCCCGTTGCCGAGGCATGTGGGCGCAGGGCTGAGCGACGTGAAGTGCTCCTTCTCTGACCTCAGCGCCTGCATGGCGCGCTGCCTCTGCATCATGAGCCCTCTAGCTGCCTGGTACCTCCTCAGCGCCTGCCAGCTCGTCAGATCCGCTGATTCACGGCAGCTGGTGGCTCAACCTGAAGAGCAACTGGAGGAGCCAAAGATCCAAGTCCCGGAAGGGGACGAGCACTGAAGGAGCAGTGAGTCTCTACTGTCGAGCATCTCCCTCCTCATCACCTCGGCACCATTCGGCGCTGATTCATCAGGGCACTTGGCCGGGCAGACAGGAACGTGCCTCCTCGCATCTGACGAAAGATGGAGTTGGTGTTGCCGCTCCAGGGATCGTAGGTGGTCGGGTGGCTGGGACGTTCGAGGTCGAAGTCACGGCCGATGGTCTCCTCGCAGTCTCCTTCGTTCAAGTCTGGATGGCCAGCGCAGCCGTTGGGATCCGAGCAACGGAACTTGCAAGGCTTCTTGGCTGCTTGCGCGACACTCTGCTCTCCCTTGACTTTGACACCGTTGGCGTAGTCGAAGTTGCCGCCCACTCCTGCTCCTGACATCTCACCAGCGACAGGAACGTTCGCCCAGGGACCCTCGCCAAGGAAGCCGTTGCTCCATTCGAGCTGTTGAGACTTTGAGATAAGTCAGAAACATCACGTGCATCATTCAGTCGCTACATTGACGACAGGGCGGAGGCCGGAGGGCTTCGCCTGTCTGAACATGTATTGGTTCAGAGCGTTGCCGGGCACCAGCACGTCTCCATCGTCGAACCCGCCCTGCGAGCTGCAACAGTGGCATCAGCGCCTCGTCTTCTAACCAGGATCATGTGAATAAGATCAATGCTACCTCGTGGCCGGAACGTCGAAGATCTCATCGGCGGGGATAGCCATCTTGTGCGAGGAGAGGTGCACCATGGGTGAATCCACCTGCTCAGCTTTCTTGGTTCCGATCTTGATCTGAAGTCTCGCCTGAAGACAAGGCAGGATAATGAGCTATTCCGGTGGCATAACAACGAGATCGCCTTGGCAGAGGGGAGGAGGAATGATGAGGACCAAAAGGAGCTTCACCTTGTCATGGGTCGAGCTCTTGGGTGCACGAGAGAGCTTCGGGGAGGGATCCTTGCTGCTCTGTGGCTTGTGCTTGAACATGTACTGGTTCAGAGCATCCCCAGGCACATGTACATCGCCATCGTCGAAGTGAACGTTGCTAACCAGAGAAGTCAGGAACACTGATCATCAGCACGATGAGATCTCACTCGTGCGTTGGTACATCGATGACATCCGTTCCAAGGTTCTTGACAGCCTTTGTGTCCTTCAAGGCAGATTGCACAGGAGCAGTTGACTTCACGGTCTGTTGTTGAGATCAACGAACCAGACATGATCGTGAGAGGGTGGAGTCATGGCACCTGGAGGCTCTTGGCATGAGCATGAGCATGAGCATGAGCATGAGCATCCTTGCTTGAGCTGGAGGAGCGCAATCAGCTTCCCGGGGTTCATAGCACTAGTGAGCACCTGCTAGCTGCGAGCTTGGTACCGTCCTTCTTCAGTTCAGAATGCGCTTCAACTTTCTGTTCAGCAACCTTGGCCGCATGGGCATGAGCAGCATGGGCGGGTGAGGCATGCCCAGCCAGCGCCTTCTTGTGGGACACGAGCTTGTGCACATTGGCTTGAGCTTCTGATTTGTGCGGAGCAAACAGCTCCTGATTAAGCTTGGCAAAATGATCCAACTCCTGGTCTGCAATCTGCAAGAAGCGCTCAGGGCAGGAGCCTCGCGCAACGATCCCTCACCCGTCTTGATATCTGATGCTGAAGATGCTGCTCTCGTTCTACTTGCGCGACAGAGAGCATAGAAACTCGTCCGTGTGAGTAGTAAACTCCAGCAACGGCAAGCACGACAGCACAGGCGAGTACCGCCATCACGCGGGAAGTCCGAGAGCTTCCCAACATCCCCTTCCCTGCCCTAGCAGGAAGCAGCGGAGCCTGTCAACGTGCACAGTCAGGGAGCTGCGGTTAATTTAAAGATCGAGCTGAAACCAACGATAGGGAACGTTTTCGCATTGCGACAACGAATCAAAGATGGCTCTTGCTCCATCTCATCCCCTTGTTCCCTCTCCTCGCTTCTTCACTTCACATCTACTGTTCTGCTCTCCTTCTGCCCCCCTCACTCGCTTGCTCGCCCTCCACAACGAGTCTCCCTCCACCTTACCGCCGCTCCCGGCATGTTGAGGCTCCGAAGGGACGGACAACCCCTACCCCCTCCCGTCCCTTGTTCGGACCCCTGTCTCTCTGGGTACCCTCAGTATCTCCCCACCCCCTTTACTCCTTCAAAAGTACCCGTATCGTCCCCAAGAAACATGATTACCCCCACCTAGTCTTGGTCAGTCTATATAACGGGTAGTACTCTCTCGTACCCTGAGGACCCTACCGTACACTTGTGGGCCATAAGTGGGGTCGTGGAAATATGTAGATAGGGGACTAGGACCCCACCCACAATGAACAGAATTCGGAACCCCACTCCTGCTTGTACTTGACGTGGTACTGACTACCCCCCTTTACTAAAGGTAATTTGATCTGATCAAGTGGGGTGTCTCGAGAAATTCGTGGACCCCCACCACTCAAAATTAGTACCCCACCCCAAAGTGTTCCAAGCGGAGGCTTGCTAATGCCTGCCAATGCCGATATAAAGGGGGCGAAGTAGGAGGAGGAAGGGGAGGAGGAGGAGGAGGAGGAGGAGGAGGAGGAGAAAGGAATGATGAGTAGTAGCCGAGGAGAAGACGAAACAGAAGAGTTGAAGGACAGAGATGCATAAAGATATCTGAGGGAGAATGGCGTCAGCTCTTTCGCAAAGTCATTGTAGATTATCGCAAGCAAAGGAAGTATAGGAGGTGAGGCAGCGAGGGGACGGAGCTGAGTTTGCATCACTGCAATGAGAGGAAGAAGCTGGAGAGTACATATATGTGCAAAAGAACTTCTTACCAAAGTGTATATTGTGAGCGATAAGTTTTAACGCGAAGCTACGACATGTGTACAGAGCATGCGTGCCAGTGACCCATTGACGTGATTGTCCTCACAAATGGGTGTGAAGTGGTTTAGAAGCGATAAAAGATAGAATCGCAACGATATCAATAGCGAATGCTTTCAATTCTTGTCGTCCATCGAAGTTTCCTCTCCTTTTCACTGAAAGCTCCTCTTGTTTGCAGACAGGTATGCGGAAGGCTCTGTGTCTCCTGCTCCTCTTCGCTGCTCCCGCCCACAGCTTCCTCAGCCCTGCGTTGGGCCGAGTGCTTCCTGGCTGCCGGTCATGCCCTGGGGCCTCTCTCCGTGCAGGGAGGATGACGAACAGGAGTCCAAGGTCGCAGGTGAAGAGGAGGGAAGGTGACGGGTGATGGTGATGGTGAGGGTGAGCTGCAGGGACCCAAGATGATCTCCATCGACAAGAGCATCAAGGATCACGACTGCACGCCAGAGTTCCACGTGGCTGTGCTGGGGGACCTGCATCTTGATCCCAGCGACATGGAGCTACACGACGAGGTATGCAACTGCCTGCTGGGCATGCTCCCTGCTCAGCTCAGCTCCAGGGGAGGAAGCACATCGTGGACCTCCTGCGAGACAAACCCAACACGCACATGATCTCACTCGGTGACCTCGGTATGGTCGTTCCTCCCCTGTAGTGACTGTGCTTCTCCCTCCCCTCCTCCCGTGCTCAAGCTTGCCTCCCTTGACCCGCACTTCTGAATCCCCTCCCCTCAGTTCCTTTCATCTCACCTCTCCCTCTTCTCATCGTCTTCCTCCTCCCCCTCCCTCTCTCCCTGATCATCAGCACTTGCCACCCGCCCCCTGACGTCTGACACTGTCAGGCGCGTACGGGAGCGCTGGCACGTCGGAGAACTTCGACTTCACCAAGAAGTGGCTGGACAGCTTCAAGGTCGACCTTGACATCGTGACGGGGAACCATGACCTGGAGGGTGTGGACGAGTTCTTCTCAGACCGAGAGAACCTGGAGGCCTGGATGAAGGCGTTCAAGAAGAGGACCCCCCACTTCTGCACTGAGATCGCGGAGAAAGTCCTCTGCGTCGGACTCTCCACAGTTCGTTTCCGCGACACCGCCTACTCTTCACACGAGGTCTACATCGACGAGGAGCAGATCGAGTGGTTCGACAGAGTTCTGGAGCACCACAGCGCCAAGGACGGCTGGAAGGTGCTGGTGTTCACACACGCTCCCATCATGGGCAGCGGCCTGCGAACGCTCCAAGGAGTTCACATCAAGAATGGCTGCGCCTGGATCAACCACACAGAGGAGAAGACTCGGCTCAAGTTCTTCGAGCTGTGCAACAAGCATCCTTGCATCCGCGCGTGGTTCAGCGGTCACTTCCACCTGTCGCACGACTACGAGGAGAGCATCACCATCAACGGTGACCACGACGTCGCCTTCGTGCAAGTCGGGGTGATCGGAGAGAAGTCGATGAGGGACGGGAGGAGGCAGACGCGGCTGGTGCGAGGAGACAGCAAGAGCATCCGGATCTACACGGTCAACCACCACCAGGGAGGAAGCGAGCGGCTGGACATGGAGATGGTCTTCGGCGAAGCCGGCAAGCCCGACAAGATTCACTTCCCCAAGGAGCACGACGAGTGGATCGTCCCCAGCTCAGCTGGGTGGTTCAGTGCAAGGACTCCTAGCGCAGAGGACGGCTGCTTCCTCGACAGCTTCCTGTCCGAGAACCCTGACGCTGATCTCGTCCCTGTGAGCAGCGCGCTGGC
>NW_005434667.1:148673-171349 GCF_000315625.1 Guillardia theta CCMP2712
AGAGGAGATGGAGCAGATAAGAGAGGAGGAGGGAATAGAAGGACGGGAAGAAGGCGAGGACAGGAAATGGGAGAGTTTGACAGCAGGAGAGGAGGAGGAAGAGAAGGAGGAGGAGAGGACGACGAGGGTTGAAAACGTTTCATCCTTGAAGGAGCAAGAGAAAGTGCGGGTGCAGGATGACACGAAGGAGCCGGAGCCGGAGCCGGAGCAGGTGCAGGAGCAGGAGCAGGAGCAGGAGCAGGAGCAGGAGCGGGAGAAGGAGAGGCCGGAGCCGGAGCCGAAGCCGGAGCCGAAGCCGGAGCCGAAGCAGGAGCAGGAGCAGCCGGAGCCGGAGCAGGAGAAGCAGGAGCAGGAGCAGGAGCCGGAGCCGGAGCATGAGAAGCAGGAGCAGGAGCCAGAGCAGGAGCAGGAGCAGGTACAAGAGATGGAGCAGGAGCAGGAGCAGCAGGAGCAGGAGCAGGAGCAGGAGCAGGAGCAGGTGGAGGGGACAGTGAAGGAGGAAGAGGAAATACAAAAGGGGTCCGTGATCGTTTTGCAAGAGGACGCAGCAGAGGAGAAGGACTGGCAGGGGACGGTGGGAAAAAGGAACGATACCGTACCGGAGGGGGAGAAGGTTGACAGAGAGACAGCAGAGGAAGAAGGGGAGGGAAAGGTGGAGAAGGAGCAGGGAGAGACGGAACCCACGGAGAAAAATCGGAGGAGAATGGAGGAGGAGGGGAGGGAGGAGAAGGAGGAGAAAGAAGAGGAGAGGAGAAAGGAGGAGGGAGAAGAGAAGAGGGAGGAGAAGGAACAGGAGCGAGTTCATGGAAACGCGGAGGAGGAACCAACCAAGAGCAGGAAGGAGGCAGAGGAGGGGGTTCAGACGATCTCCTGCCTGCCCGTCATGAAGCTTCTCAACGGCGGATACTGGAGCGACGAGAGCAAACAGACAAGACCCTTGATGCGCCCGCAAAGCAACGGATATGGAGGAGCAGGAGCAGGAGCAGGAGCAGGAGCAGGAGCAGGAGCAGGAAGGGAGATCAGTAGCAACGGTGATTCTAAAGGAGGAGGATCGTTTGCCGTGAAAACGACGGCAAATACAGGAGAGGAGAGCGGCGAAAGTGGAAATGTGGGGGCCGGAGCAGCACCAGGAGCTGGAGCTGGAGCTGGAGCTGGAGCTGGAGCTGCAGAAGAAACAGGCGCAGCGGGTCTGGAGGAACGACTGAAGGCTGCATGGAGGAGGATGGGACAGGTGACGTCGTGGAGCTACTGGACGAGGAGGAGGAAGCTGAGGAAGATGTGGAGCGGGATGTTGAACCTTCTACGGGGAGAGGAAACGTTCTGGGAAGATGCAATCAGCTCAATGATGTGAGTGTGTATTATAGGCGAGATGAGGTATGAATGTAAGAGAGTAATAAAGTTGTTCGATGTGTTGAGAGCTGCAGGTGTTGGATTTGTTGGAGGTAGAGATGTTGAGAAGTGAGGTATGTGAGATGTAAGAAAGACAGAACAGGATGAATCAAGGATGAATGTGTTGTGGGGGGAGTGAAGAGTTCTGTGAGTTGTTGTGAGTTCTCGTTTGCATACTTTGTCATGCTCTTCATTAAAAGGTTGATTTCCGAAGCGAGGAGATGGTTCAGATACAAGGCGTTCACTTTCATAGGGAGAAAAGAATAAAATGTCTTCAAGGTCTTCTAACAGAAGGAACAGAAAATGTTGGCAGGAATATCGGCATCATCATCATCGTCGTCGTCGTCATAGTCGTCGTTGTCATTATCATCATTATCATTGTCTCCGCCATCGTCATGTTCTTTCTTCTTGATAGAGAGGGACTGTCTCATCGCAACTTCTTGCTTGTTGACTGTCAAAATAACAAGACTGTCACGTAATACGTCAAGTAGATATAGATCGAAAAAGAAGGGAATAATGAAGATGATTCACCTTCTTGCCCTTTGCTATGTTGTCGCTCTTGATCTTTTCAAAGTCTTCCACCATGATGTTTCGAACTTTCTCCATCAGCGACTGCAAGACATGTCAAGGCAGGTTAAAGGTGCATAACAAAATCCCTCTCCCATCACGCTGGACATCTCATAAAAACAAGCTTGCGTTCACTCTACACAACAATCCCATCAATCCATTGACATGACATATCACATCTGATCCATCCACGATAACATCACACACAAACAGACATCTTCTCGGATAAAAAGTTTCTCAACCATCCATCCTTACCTCAACAGAATTCCCAAATTTGTCTGGATAAATCGGCTCCAACGCCTGTTACTCTCAAGTCAAATTATCTCACACAGTTATAACTTGCAACTTGAACCTTCAAGGTTATGTTCCAACCTCCCCCGTTGTAGATCGCAACTGTCATTCCCTGATTGCCATGGTCAGCCCTCTGCATCGTCGCGGGGTGAAAGACCTTTCCCGCAGTGAGGCAATCAGCAGACCCGTCGAGCACCTGGAGTTGATGACGTCAGCACAGTGCAACAAAGTAAGAGTTGTCATCATATGATCCTATCATCGCGAAACCAACCAGATGAAGAGAAGGAAGAGCAGGAAGAGGCAAGAGGAAGGAGAAGGGAAAGGGGAAGGGGAGGGAGAGGGAGAGGGAGAGGGAGAGGGAGAGGGCTGGCGAGAGGGAGAGCGAGAGGGAGAGGGAGCCGAGAGAGAGAGAGCAAGGGAAGGAATAGATTTGAAAGGAGGAGCTGGGGTTGTGAATGGGAGAGATGGAAGGGGTAGGGGTAACAAGCAGCGCAGAGGGAGATTGAGCAAGAAGCGAAGTTTGTGGTACCAAAGGAACAATCGGAACTTTTGCTTCCATAGCCAGGCTGTAAGACAACGGTCAATATCAAAAGACATTACAGAAGAAGAGGAGGAGGAAAAATTCAAAATCAACGAAAGAACAAGTTTGCACACATAGAGCATCGATGAGTCTTACCTAAAAGCTCCGGGCTTGAAAGCTTTGATCTGTCCATCCGTACCTGAACAACAACAGAACAGAAGAAGAGGAGGAAGAAGGAGAGGAAGAGGAAGAAGAAGAGGATGTCAAGGACGAACAATATTGCCAATGATTTCTTTAGCATTACTTCTGGATCCTTCAGGGAAGAACACCAACGAGTTTCCCGCCTTGAGATGTTTCTTGCAATGCTCAAACATTCTGCAGCATGTCTCAGTTCAGACAAGCGTTCATGCTCACTCTCCCTACTTGTGTACACTGTCCTTGTCCCCTCGTTTCACAGGAACATAGTCGTTCATCCCTGCACACAACACGCGTTCAGGGCGGAGAAGCTGAGGGTCGATTGTAACTTACACATATTCCATCCGATGAAGGGTATCATGAAGTTTGAGCTCTTGCTGCATGAGAGAAAACAAAACGAAATCAACAATGAAATCAACCTGCCTGTCTTCAGACGCGAGCAAGGTTCTCACCTTACCCACTTGAAATGTGTTTCTATCCCATACAACAACATTATGTCCGTTGTGCTCTGCAACCTCCGCTCAGAACCGCCTCCCAGTGAGCTTTCAACTTCACCTGATGGTTGCAAACAAAGATAACAGCGTTGTCTCTCACTTTCTTGATGTTTTCTCTCCCCAAGATCTTTACAGCACACTGTCAGCAACCATCGCAAGACTTGAGCAAAACAACACACCGTCGTCTGACAAAACGGATTCCAGTGATGGTAGTGGTACGCCCATTGTGTCGTCCACCAATGCTGCAAGTAGTCTTATAACATGTCTAAAGGATCTGAAGCAACAGCACCAGGAGGACCCTTCTCTCCCGATCATAGAACAGATGCAAGAGACTGCGAGCAGGAGAAAGGGTGAGTTGTGAAACAAGTTAACTCTCCCTCCATGTCACCGAATGAGGACTGCGATGGGAAAACCGATAAAGATAGTATGAAAGACAACGTAGCCCTGGCCGCTTGTGAAAAACGAAGACCATGGTGAAGGCGATGAAGAGGAGGAGAACGCAAGGAGGAGGAGGAGAAGAGGAGGAAGAGGAGGAAGAGGAGGAGGAGAGAAGGAGGAAGAGGAGGAGGAGGAGGAGAGGAGGAGGAGAGAAGGAGGGCGAGATTCAACTCTCACCCAGAACAAGATTGACATGAAAAGTGTCAGCGCCGTTCCAGGTTGGAAAACTGAAGAGTTTCCCTGATTTGCAATGTGAGTGGAGAAAGACACAGCCGAAAGATCATGAAGATGGAGGACACGTTCTCATGTTGGTGATTGATATGATTACCATCCCGCTCTCGACTCGTCGACCGACAAAAATCTCCAAAAAAATCCCTTGAAAGGCACCGGGATATGTCACCCTATCTGTTGAGCAGACGTCAAGCAGAATCCAGAGGTCAAGAATGGATGAATGTTGTTGTTGCAGTGATAGAAGTTCTCTTCACTTGGACGAGGAGTTAAGAACGAAACATCACACGAGGGATCTGTTTGGTTTCATTCGACCTCGCTCTTTGCGCACTCTCCACCATGTAACTTCTTGCACCTGATCAGCATGCGAACCTCCCCTGAATATTTATCCTCCTCTTCTTGTATTCGTCCTCTATTCATCTTTCCTCCTGATCATGTTCTATCCTCTCGCACTTGCCCTCTCCTCTCCCTCCCATCCTCCTCCTCCTCCTCCCCCTCTGCTCTCTGCCACATCGCCATCGTCATACGACCGATTTCGTAATTACCGTGACCCCCCTTCAAGCCCACCCCAAGAAATATAATTTTCCGTTTCACTACCCCATATTTTCTCTTCTAAAGTACCCACCCTCTGGGTCAACAATGACACCCCACCCTGCTTCACGAAAGGGTGTCCTCCTGGGCAGGAATGTACTGATCGTGATGCTTGTTCCCCTGCTTGTCGTGCATGCTGCCGATCGTGTGGTTGTAGCAGAGGTTTTCGCTGCCTCCTCCTTTGCCTAGTATTCTGTTGAGGCGAATTAGTTGGTATTTCCTTTCCTCTTGCGTCTGCTCCGGTTTGCCTCTTCCGTTTCAGTCTATAAAGATCCACAAAGATCTACATGGCTGCGAGAATGAGTATGAGGGCCAGGAGAAGGAGAAGGACGCGGAGGAAGAGAAAGGGGAGGAGGAAGAGGAGGAGGAAGAGGAGGATTGAATCCAGAGACAGGAGACATGTAGAAGAGGGAAGAAGTCGAGCGGAGAGAGAGGCAAGACACATGAGGATATTTACAGCGGCTTCGTATATCATGTTCCTTACAAACTACCCGCAGGCATGTCTGTCGCCAGATCCATTGCTTCCTGCAGAGCAAGAAGCTCGTTGGGCTTGAAGTGCACAAAGAAATTCTTCTCCTCGGGCTCTGCAAAGGCAAGCAGCTTCGCTGCTCCTCTCATCTGACAGTCTTTGCCCCGTCAGAAAGGTTTCATCGAGTTGCGGCAGTATGACATAGCTCCATCGGGCCTCAAGGTTGAAACCACTGCTAGCTCAGCTCTTGCTCGCTGCTCCCTCATCTTCTCCTTTGATAGGATTACCTCCATGAGACGAGCCAGGCTTCAAAGTGATCTTAACTGCGGCTCCTCTCATTTGACCTGAAAGCAATATCAGTGTTCGCAAGGAGCTGTTTGCCAGCAGCGGCTCGAAGTGGCTGGGATTTTTCACGACTGAGATTGGAGGTACAAGATGTGCAGCCACTGTCGTCCTCCTCACCTGCTTCTCCTCGTCTCCTGCCCTCTGCCTCCTCCTTTCCATCTAGCTCCCTCTCCTTCTCTACACCTCCCCTTCTCGCTCCTGCTCGTTCTTCACACCTCTCCTCCCCTACACTTCTCCTTCCCCACACCTCCCCTTGTCTGCTCCTCTCATTATTTGCTCACTGTCAATACAAAGGAAACTTGAATCGGATGTTTCACATGTACTGGTATCAAGATTATGAGACAAGAGACCAGATTCGCGCGAAGGTCGCGTCAAAGTAAAGTCACTATGTACACCAGTGTTGTTCGGTTGAAGATCACGAGTGCAGTGATGCATGGAAAGCGTACCTCAACAAGGTGAAGCCTTTCATGATCGAGCAGAACAACATGGTGTTCCTCGAGGCCACGGACATACTGAAGGTCTGACGATTTCATCTCGTTCATGCGCTCGTTCTGAAGCAGCAGCGAAGGACGTTGGGTTGAAAGGAGCTGTGGACTATGAGAGCCCAGCATCCAAGGTGCATGCGCCTGAGGCCTGTCGGACCCTTCTGGCATCCTCACCTGTATTGTGCAGTCACTTGTGAGCTACGAACTTCGTCGATACCAGCTCAAGCTCGGATATCACATCGTTCCCCAGTTCCTCAAAAGCTACGGTGATGTGGCGCGCTAGCTTTGGAGTCACAACGCACATGACTGGGTTGTCAATCAGGTTGCGGGCTGCCTGACAAGCTGAGTGAGTTGAATCACCCGCCCTCTGTGTCCAAGACTCATTCAGCCATGCTTGTCAAGATGCGGATGATTCTGGGGCGAGCACGCTGGTGACGCTCCTCTACAGCGATTGTGGAACGCTCAACACTGTGAGGACGATTAGGAAAAGGACGTATCATATCCTGACTGAGTTGCTGTTGCGCTTGGCTGGTGCAGGTGCTGGAACTTTGGAGACATGAGTCGATCGAGCGCAGCCAAGATTCGAGGAAGGTGAGGAGAGGAAGAAAACGAGGAGGAGGAGCGGCATGGCAACAGAGCCAACTCAGAGTCCGCAGGCGTCAAGAAATGCCGAGGGATGGAAGAAATCCATAGCCGAGTAATTCTGATGACATGCTCGCCTTACTGTACAAGTGACATCGTGTAAGAATTGCAGAGATTGCGAACTCTTTCGACAATCAGGTAGAGAGAAACTTATGAGATGGCCATTGAACCACTCATCTTGTCTGAGCAGTTTCTCCGCCCGACAGCTTTCAGCCCATGGAAGTGAATAAGAATCTCAGTTGCTATCAGAGTCTGTTCCTGTCCCTGACGAATCATCATCTTCACTCTTTCTCCTACCTGAAATACTGTTGAGGAACAACACAGACAGACAACAACAAGTCAAACTACCTTGCCTTGACTTCACCGACGCAGCAGGAATGTCACCTTGCATCAGCTCCCTTCTGGGCTCGTAACCTTTCGGTCGCAAACTGAAGGAAATGGAGAGGAGAGGAGATAAAAGAGATGAGAGAGATATGGAGTGAAAGGATCATGCAAGGGGGACGTGAGAGGAAAGAAGAAGTCAGAACAAGACCAGACAAGCATTTAGATCTCACCCTCCTCTCTCCTGCTCGAGTAGTTTCACAAGACCTCGGAACTCCGCATAACTGATCTGACCATCCCCTGCATGCCTCTCACTGGAATATGCGCATCTTTCATGGCCGTGCTCAGGCTCCGCACCATCAACGTCGACGCTCGACAGCATAGCGTCGACAAGTTCGTCGTCTCCTTCCTCCCCGATGCCTTTGAGCACCTTTACTAGGTCTGGTGCTCCTGGAGGGAGCGAGGAGACGGAGGTCACCGTCAGAGATAGTGGCGGGAAGGGGTCGACCAGGATTCGTCCCCTTCCAGAATTTCATCATCCTTACCGATGTATCCGTTGCCGTCAACGTCCAACTGATGCCAGGAGGTGAAAACGAGAAGTCTCAAGTGCACTTGAACCTGCTTGAAGACACTCCGAATGTCGTTCTCCAGTAAGAAATTCCCTCCCAGGCTGGCATGCAGTCAGGGTCCCCGACGATGCTGTCACAGCTCAACAAACCTCATCGCCTGAGCAATGTCATGATCTCTTTCATTGAATGCGAACCCGGGTGAGTCGTCCGAGCTTCGAGTATTGAAAACAAACCGTGTTAACAATCAACAGTGCAATAGCTTGTGGGATAGCTTGTGGTCAAGAGAAGCAGGAGTGACGAGCAGAGGAAGCAGGAGGAGCCGAGCAGGAGGGCAGGAGGGCAGGAGGGCAGGAGGGCAGGAGCTATGTCTCGGTCACCTGGACCCGCTGCTGCTGCTCATTGTGTGCGTGCTGTGAAGGTCAACGGACGTCAAAGTTGTCATCTTTTAGTTGAGTAATATAGTTGGTATGGGTTTCCCATAACGCCCTCAGCCTTTTACTTAAAGTTAAGTTAAAAATCAGTAAGAGGACAAGCAGGCTTGCCCCTGACAGTGACTCGAACCAACCCTCACATACTGCCCACTGCCGCAGTGTCCCCCAAACCTGCCAGCGATGTCGCCATGGGCCGCCGCTGAAGGAATGAGACGCACTGCGGCATTCTGGAACGCACCCGCGATGATGGCAGCGAACGGAGTCGGAACTTGACTGACGAGTAAGTGGAGGACCGGATCATGGATCCTGCTCAGGAGATCGAGGTTATGGCATGACTGATTAGTCACGATGGGCCCCCGCCGGGTCGGGCCAGACGGCTGCAACTTGGCAACGGGTCTGTCCGGGCCCTCCAGCTAGCTTATCCGACCAGCCGTCAGACCGTCGGGAGACTCAGATCGTTTTGCTTTTGTACGAAGTTTGAAGTACGTGGTTCTGTGTGGTACAAAAGGGGTTGCATCTTTGTATTAACAAATATACTTAATATAATCATGGTTCAAATTTCTCTAAATATTAGAGGATCCTCATACAGATTTTAGATTAAATTAATTGCGAGTACTATCAGAGTCTACAGAACGATGTAAAAGTTTTATAAACATCCCCGGAACCAAAAAACTTTTGTTTTAAAATCGAGGTCATCCTGGTAGTGCTGACAATTTATCTATTATTTTTCATAAAGAAAGGCGGCTGTTTAAAACTTTTAGAATGCTTCTTGTATGGGGAAAGAGAAGCGCCCGTCTCAACTAGTACCAAAATCCTTTTAAATCATTTTTAATCCCCTTATTAACCTTTTTTTTTGATAGTAAAGATCGCAGCAAACTCTACCATGCACCTCCCATTTTCCCTTGCGCCTTCATCTCCTCCTTTCCTCTCCTCTCTCCCTCCCTCTCTTCCTCGTTTCCTCCACCTTCGAATCTTCTTCCTCATGCTCCTCATGTCCTCTATTCACACCTCAAACACTTTCTGTCCGGTTCTGTCCTCTCCTTAAACACAGTTTTGTTTGTCTCATTGCTGGCAGAATTCTCGTTCCTCGGTCCTCTTGTTCCACATCCTTGGTGTCATCTGCTCCTGGTTCTGTTCTTATACCCGAGCTTGACTCCATGACTATGATGACCTGAGCAGTGCCTCTTTCTCATTCCACTGCTCACGCAAACACTTCTTGGAATGACTCTTTTCGTGTGAATTCTTTCGAAGCTCCTCCCCCGCTGTTCTGCTCTTGTTTTGTGCTGCTCTGTTTTTCCATCTGCATCTTCAAACATTGTGCGCACATTGCTGCTCGAGTCCAAGTCTCTGATAGCACGCGATGCGTCTCTCTGCCAGCCTCTCGATCCTCTTTGAAACATTGACATTTCCTTTGCGCAGTTTTGACACAGAGCTCAGACAAGCATTCAACAAACAATCTTTTCCGTGACAAACAAACATTGAGACATGCTCTCTCGTTTCGTTCAGAAAACTCTCTACACTGTCCCCAAGAGGACTATCTACAGTTCCGCCAGTGCCAACATTCGCGCATTGAATTCCATCCTAAAGAAGCTCGAGCTAGAAAATGCATCGCTGGAGAAGGGAGGCAAGGGACATTGGAAGATGTCCGAGGAGGGTGTCCCGTTCCGCTGCCCTGACAACAGGCTGGAGCAGGAGAACATCAAGAGGTGCCGCTGCTCCATGACCTCACTCCGCCCTGCCTCTGACCCAACTGCATGCCAGGTCGATCGAGAAGCTGCACAACGGAACGAGAATTCTCATGGCCGAGACGATCGCGGAGCTCAACAACGGGGTGAAGCCTTCGGCCAAGGAGCTCGACGCCTGGGTCCACTCCCTTGATGCTGTGAGCCCTCGAGCTGCGCGGTAGCTAGAGCTGACAACTTGTTGGGCAGGGAACGGACTGGTGAGGAGGAGGAAGTGAAAGGCTTGCGATGTGTGCGAAGAGGATTGGACGCTGTGCCAGGACGGAAGAGGCAGAGCAATGATATCATCCTCTGTTTGTGTAAATACATTCCGACGATTGAGAGCTCCTGTACATCACTTTACATCGCTTCTCAAGTAGGCTACAGAATATACATCACATGGTACTGATGTCGTACTGACGGTATCATGTTCAAATCACATCACATCACATCACATCACATCATATCACATCACATCACATCACATCACATCACATCACAGGAGTCTTTGCGAAGTCAAAGCGCAGTATCAAAGTCATCGTGCATAGTCAGCGATGGCTCGTATCAGCTTCCTCCTCCTCCCCTGGCCGAGGCTGAGCATCGACCGGCGAACAGCCAGCCATTCTTTCTGCACTCCCGCTCGCACGCCCTCCACCACCTTGGCCCCTAGAAGAAGAGAGTCAGGAGAAACCGCTCACTGCTGCCAACTTGACCGCTGGGTAGAGACGGCAAGGACGCCTCGTCGTCGTCTTCGATGACTGCAGGGCAAGTGAGAGGAGGGAGAGGGAGGAGAGTCAGGAGGAGAGTCAGGAGGAGGAGTGGGAGGAAGGGGAGGAGGAGGAGGAGGAGGAGGAGGAGGAGGAGGAGGAGGAGGAGAAGGACAAGGACAAGGAAGAGGGAGGGAGAGAAGGTCTTACCGTCCTGCTCTGCGCATCCTGACTGGACGTACATGTTCAAGGCCAGCAAGGCGCTCTCTTCCTGCACACGGCCGAGCAGACCAAAGGCAGCTTGTGCTACTTCTAGAGCTAGGTCGACGTTGACCTTCATCTGATGAAGAAGCTCAGGTGAACTCATATGAAAGCAGGAGGAGAAGGAGAAGTGGTGGTGGAGGAGGAGCAGGAAGCGGAGGAAGACGAGGAGACAGTCGAGAGGGAGCAGGTCGAGGAGTTAGAGGAGGTCAAGTAGGAGGGAGGGAACAACCTTCTCTTCGTTGGATCGGAGGATCGCTGAATGATATTCCAACTCTAGGGAGGAGGCTTCCACTGCCCCCGCGAGTTTTCCAACCTCCGGGAGCCCGAGCTGGAGCTCGAGGGAGGTAGGGATCTTACAAGAGCAGAGTCAACAACCATCGCTTCCTCTTCCTCTCTGTTCCCATCCCTTTGCTCCTTTCCTCGTCCTCCTCTCCTTTCCAACGCCTTCTCCGCCTCCCCTCCCTCTGCCCCTCTCACCTTGATTCTCCAGTTCATCTTACAGGTGCTCTTGCTCGCAAGCTTTCTCTGCGAATCGCGAGGAGGAGGCACCTGCAAGAACCTCTCGTCCGCATATGGCAAAGCACAGATCTGCCAAGGAGTTATGCCGAAGAATTCATTCCTCCTCTTTTCCCTCCTCCTTGTGCTCGTCCTCTTCCTCTTCTTCCTCTCCCTCTTTCCGCCACTCTCCAATGATCCCTTTGTCCTTCTATCCTTGTTCTTCTTTCCATTTTCTCCTCCTCGCTCCATCATGCCCATCTTTCAACTCCCAACTTCCTTCAGGTTCTTCGCTCTCTGACTTCATACGTACAATTCTCCCTTCCTCCTTCTTCCCCCCTTGTCCTCCTTCCTGCCTCTCCTCCTCCTCCTCTCTTCACCATCTCCTTCAATCCCCGTACCTTGTACAAGCAGCTCTGCTCGTGGAAGCTGAGCGGGTCATCGGCTCTCCTCCAGTCGCTCTTCCATGCTCCGCAGCAGAAGCAGCAGCAACGGTCGTACGCGTCCTCGTCGGGCGAGAAGAACCAGCCGGCCCAGGCGAGTAACTCCGGGGAGAGGAAGGAAGGAGCAGAGAGGGTCTCACTATCTTCCTTCTTCCCCTGCTCGAATGATGATCAGAGTAGAGAGAGAAGGCGAGAGGCGGAAATGACGTCGAGGAAGAGCAGGAGCAGGAGCAAGTGGAAAGGACAGCCCGATGTGGAAGAGGAGGAGCAGGCATGAAGAAGGAGCAGGAGGAGCAGGCAGAAGCAGGGTGGAGGAGGCAGGAGAGGGAGGAGGAGGGAGGGAGGAGGAGAGGGGAGGAAAAAAGGACCTTATTGAGTTGGAACTTGTGCGCGGGCCATGTGCAAGTCAATCTCGGGTTGGAAGACATGGTCCAATAGATGTCGAAAGTTCTCTGGCGAGCGATTTGCAAGTCGATGTTGTTGAACAGGAGATCTGAAGAGAGCTTCAGATGTGAAAGAACAACTACTTGCAGGAAGATAATTCCATCCTTTCCTCTCCCCACCCATTCGCAATTCCATCCCACTATCCCCACCCCTCTCGTCCTCACCCTAGTCCTAGTGATCCTCTACCTGTTCCCCCCCTCCTCCCTCTAAACCTCGTCCTCGTCCTCGTCCTCGTCCTCGCCCTCGCCCTCGTCCTCGTCTCACCTGAGAGGACGCTTGCCGCCTGGTGACGAGACAAGAGGGCGCCATGATGCGCTTCCTTGGCCCTCGCCGCCTGCTCGTTGAGATGGACATCCTTGAAAGTTGAGAATCAGAAGAAAGTTGAAAGAGAGGAAAACATGGGAGAAGATGAGAAGAAACAGAGTGCATGATGATGAGATGAGAAGGATAAGACATGCAGGGAAGGAGTAGGAGGAGGAGGAGGAGGAGTGGGAGTAGGAGGAGGAGGAGAGAGTGAACGAAGGGAAGGAGGTGCAGGCAGGCAGGTGGTGGAGGAGGAAGAGGAGTAATCAGGAGGGTACGAAGGAGGACTAGGTGTCTTGAAGGATACCTCTTCGCCCGGGGAGATAGTGCTGGACAGCAGCTTCAAGAGCTGCTCGTGTAGAAAACCTTCCTTCTCTCTCTTGACTGCTCTCATGACAGCTGCTGCAACCTCTGCATTTCTTGATGGACCTGCGGGTAGAGGGAGTGTCAACTGTCTCCTGTTGTGGTCTGACAGCAGAACAGCAGGAAACAAAGAAGCAAGTAGCTGTGTTATCCCCCTCGTAACCCTCTCCTCCTCCTCCTCCTCCTCCTCCTCCTCCTCCTCCTCCTCCTCCTCCTCTCTGTTATCACGGACCCTGCCAACACTTCCTCCTCTTCCTCTTCCTCTTCCTCTTCCTCTTCCTCTTCCTCTCCCTAGAAGGATCAAGTACCTAGCATGGAAATGGCTTTCACGCAGCTTGCTCTGACGAGAGGGGAAGGGTCCTG
Source organism: Guillardia theta CCMP2712 (assembly GCF_000315625.1). Classification (NCBI taxonomy): domain Eukaryota; class Cryptophyceae; order Pyrenomonadales; family Geminigeraceae; genus Guillardia; species Guillardia theta. The sequence continues at coordinate 161,752 of NW_005434667.1, forward strand.
ACAGCAGACTGAGCAAGACAGGGGGAGAGAGAAAATTCTTTCTCCTCACCTGCAGGAGCAACTCGCAGAGGTGATGGAGGACAACGACACTTCCTCTGCTCCACCTCCCCTTGCCGCTCGGATACTGCGATATGTTGCCCAGCGCCTGGCATGCGGTCGATCGGACCTGCTCGTGCGGATCTTGTAGAGCAGCGACGACCTGAGAGGAGTTTGAGAGAGCAGGAGGGATGGAAGAAGGAAAGGGTGGGAAGGGAGAGAGTGGAGGGAACGGAAGGGAGGGAGGGAGGGAGGGGGCAAGGAAGAAGGGGAGGGAGGGAGGAGGGAGGGAAGGAGGGAGTAGGAGAGGAGAGGGAGCATGACCGCATCGAAGATTTCGTCGTCACTCTCTAGGGAGGCAGACATCCACGCGTGGTCGAAGAAATCCTCCGCCTGCCACCAGCGTCACCAGGCAGCAGCAGCAGCACGGCAGGTCGTTCCTCCTCCCGGCTGACGCAGAGGATGGGAATAGTCTCGGTGCTCTGCACCACTGAGAACCTCCCCTGGAAGCTCTCCTCCTCCAGCGAGATCAGCACGACTCCTCTTGCCTTCTTCCTTTTGGCCTTCGTGACGATCTGGCTGACCAGCTCCGCATCCGCATCCCTTGTCCTCTGACACAGCCACTCGTCACCAGCCCAGCAGCCATCACGTCAGCCTCCACGTCCTCTGTCTTCATCCTGCTTATCCTCCTCCCTCCTCCTGCTTCATGCTCCCTCCTAGTTACTCTCCCTCCTGTCTCCTCCCTACTCCCACCCGCCCCTTCCTCCTCCCTCCCTCCCATCCCCGTACGCTCCCCCTCCTCTCCTCTCACCAAGGCGACCACCGCGATTTTCCCTTGAAGCTCTTGATCCTGAAATGTGAGCAGCTCTAGAGCAGCAGAGACCTCCCCCAGCTGGAACCCAGCACTGTTCCACATGAGGCTGCTATCCCAGACGTCCTTCCCGCCCTTCCACGGCCTCTCGAACGGAGGACACCACAGGCAGCAAGTCACCAGCTCCCCCTCCAGTACCTCCCCAGGTGCGAGAGACCCCGAGCTCCTGCCAGCTGCAGCTCAGCTAGAGGGGCAAGAGGGGTGGCAGAAGAGGTAGGGAGAGGAGGGAAGGGAAGAGGGAGGGGAGGGGAAGGGAAGTGCGAGAAGGGAAGGGAGAGGACGGAGGAGAGGGGAAGGGCAGGAAAAGTGCTGAGAGGGAGGGAGGGAGTGGAGGGTTTGCCGTACCCGAGCTGGATGCCAGGGAGCCACGTGGCGTTCCATGCGAAGCAGTGCGAGAAGTAGGAGAAGCTGGCCAGCCGAGTCTCCTCCTCCATCTGCTCCAACAACTGCAGCTGCTCCCACCTGTGGGGGAGGAGGAACTCGAAGCCGCAAAGATCCTCCAGCTCGGAGAGGAAGCGGAAGAAGAAGAGCGTCTTCCCCCTCGCTCGGGGAGGGCGGGGGAGCAGGAGGGGAGGATGCCAGTCCCTCGGCCACTCCAACTGATCCTCTGAGGAGGAGACGAGAAGTTGGTCAACATCGCTGCTGGGCCCGCCCGAGGCCTCGAGCTCTAGAGCTCTGGTGAGGAGGAAGAGCCGGTGGCGCTGGCGCCTGACACCCTGCCACGTCCTCTCGAGGTCTGCTAGAAGCCAGGCGAGGGAGAGCTGGGAAGACTCAATCTCTCTCTCCGTGACAGCCTTCCTCTTCAGCAGCCTCTTCATCTTCCTCTCCCACTCCTCTCCTCTCTCCTTCGCCACGTGCCGCTCCAGCTCCTCGTTCACCTCCTCCAGCTCCCCCGTGAGCTGAGAAATCGCCATCTTCTCTTCCTTGGCCCTCCTCTCGATGGACAGCGCGCACTTCCTGCCCGAGCTGAGAAGGATGGAAACTTTCCCCCTGCTCGCATGGCGGGGGAGAGACAGGAGCGCACGTTCCCTCACCTTCCTCCATTCACGGTCCGCCAGCTCCAAGTTGTTCTTCTCCAGGTACTGACCGGACCGCACCTGTCGGATCAGCTCCTCGACGGCGTCCCTGTCAGCAGGGAACCGCCTCCTGCTGTAGCCCTCCACTGCAAGGGCGCGGACCTCGGCATCCTGATCCGCACACCCCGACAGCAGCCCAGCTGCAGTCGCCTCCTCCCCGGTGCTCGAGAGCTCCGACAGGACGCGAACAGCCGCTTGCCTTACCCTCCAGCTGGGGTCGGCAGAGTCGAAGGAGTTCCCGTCCCCCTCCACTCCCAGGACGTTGAGGACGCCGACCGGCGAGGCAGCTCGCTCGCTGCTGTAGAGCTCCCTTAGCCTCCGCTCCTCGTCCTCGCAGGGAGGGGCAGGGGAGGAGATGGGGGCAGGGGGATCGGAGGAGAAGGCGACTTGGTGGATGAAGAGCAGGCCGCCGTCTCTGTCCTTGTAGGGGGCGCGGGAGAGAGGAGCATGCCACTGCTCTGGGCACGTCAGCTCCACCTCGGCCACCTCACAGAGTCCGACAGTTTCCAGCTGGAAATTTCGAAGGGAGAAGTCAAGCTTCGGCTTCACAAACTCCTTGCTCCTCCTCTGCTCCATCGGAACGATCCCTCCCTCCCTCCCTCCTCTTCCGGTCTCCCTTGCCCTCCTCCTCTCCTCCTCCTCCATCGCCATCTTCTCCTCCTCCACCGCGCTCTCGTACGCCACCAGCTCCTGCGACAGCCTGTGAAGCTCGTCCAGAGGCATCTCGCAGCTCCCTAGGAAGCGATGCTGGCGACTGACGTCCCAGTCCCAGAGCTCGAGGAGGAGAGAAGACAAGTAATTCTCCGTCCATGGCCGCTTCAAGGAATCTGAAGGCGACAAGCGCTCCAACGACAGCGAGACTGGGCTGAACTCGACCTCCTCCTCCTTCCTCCGCACCTCCGACGCGTACAGCACGCACGATGCTGCGCCTCCTCGGATCACGAAGAACAAGTTCGCGCTGCCCCACTCGCTCGCCATGGTGCTGGAGAGGATCTTTCGGCATTGCACGAGTAGGCTGATCCTGGCTCCCCTCGCCTCTATCCTGTGCTTGTCTACCCGCAGAAGCGCATGCGCAGGCACGTTCGCCTCCCCCACCAGCTCGGGAGGAAGCCGCTGGTTCGGCTGCTCCCAGCATCGGACCCACAGCCTGTCTTCGAGCCCGTGGAGGAGGAGGGAGGAGTAGGAGACGTCGAGGGCATGTTCTGCTCTCACTCCTTCCTCCTCAACGTGGAGGTTGACAAAGTTCTTGCGCTCGTGCCCCCTCTCAGCGATCCATCCAGTCCTGCCGACCTCCTCCCACGTCCAGATGAGAGGAGGATGCCACTGGTGCAGGTCCACCTGGAGGGGAGGGAGGCGGTTGAGTCGGCTAAGGGTAACGAACATGCGGGACAGGCAAGCCTGACCCCTGAACGAGGTCAAACTCTCTACTCCGATCCTGATCCCTACCTGCAGGCGCCCCTCCTCCCTCGCCAGGAACTTGTGCAGCCTGTTGCTGGGGCAGAGGGAGGCGAGGCAATGCAGGGCCGCCGTTCGGACATGCTCGCTCTTGTCCTGGATAAGAGCTTGCAGGTCGGAGAGCAGCCACGAGGGAGAAAACTGAAACTTCTTGTGAAGGAGCTGGCATTGATGGACCGCGTCCTGTTTCACCGAAGATGATCTGTCGCGCAAGGCCCTCCTGAGGATCTGAAAGCTCGTTCGGAACTTGCACTGAAGACGATGGTGCGAGGAGACACTTGAGTCCGCCTCCTCCTCCTCCTCCTCCTCCTCCAAGTCCTTGTCAATGTCCATGTCGTTCCTCCGGACGCTGCAGAAAAATCTGTCGATGCTCCCGCTGCGGAAGAGAAACTCTAGCAGCCTGCCGTTGATCCTTAGCGCCATGATTCTCACAGACTCGTCGGAGCAACGGAAGCTCTGCAGGAGGGAGGATACAAGGCCCTTCCATACCAGCTGCACGCCAACAGTCCCTTCCTTCCCGTCGTACATCCGATCCCTGTTGTAGACGCACAGGTCGTTGAGCCCGGCAAGGCATGCTGCTTTCACCACCTTCCACGGCAAGCTTTCACTCACCCTCCCCTCCTTCTCCACGTGCTGAAGGTAACGATCAACGACGTGCCGGAGGACGTGATGGTTCGGATTCATGATCTTGATCAGCAACCTTGCTACCAGCCTCCTCATCTTAGCGCTGCAGCGCTTGAACTGACTGTACTCAAACTCCGCTGCTCCTCTTATCGCCGCCCGGATGCACCCCTCTTCCACGCTGCTGCAGGGCAGCTGGAACAGGATCCCCCTGCTCTTCCCCGGGTCGACCCTCCCCCTCGGCTGGACGATACAGCTCTCCGCCCTCCACGTAGCCCGCATGTGCTCCACGTTTTCCTCCTCCATCTTCCCCTCCTGCTGCCTGCTCTGAAGGTCCCGGAGGAAGCGGTCGAGCCCCTTTTGCAGCAGGGAGTTCTCTGCGATGAGGAAGAAACTCTGTCCGAGGTCAGGAGGAGGTTGGAGAGGAGCGTTAAGAAACAGCCTCTTTCCTCTCGTCACCCGCAGACCCACCAGCGTGACTTTACAGCTCGACCCCCTCTTCCAACCCGCGGAGTCCATCTTAGAATACTCTATCGCAGCTTCGTCCTTCCTCCCGCCCCCCCCGTCCCTATCCTCCTCTCTCCCCTCGTGTATCTCCCTCCTCCTCCCTCCCTCCTCCTCTTCCTCCCTTCTCTTCTCCTCCCTCACGCTCTGATGCTGCTGCGATCTCCAGTCTCGGAAGACACGGTGCCGATGCTCCCAAGTCAGCTCCACGTCGTTCTCCAGCACCAGCACCACCTCCTCCTCCTTCCGCTCTCGCAGCAGAAACTCGGTGCTCAGCACGACGCCTCCCACGGGCTCCCAGCGCAAGGAGAGAGGAGGGTGCCAGGAGGAGCGATAGACGCGGTTCTTGACGTCGTACATGGCTTCTCCGAGCTCAGCGCCTCCCCACGTGTAGAGCTGCATCAGGACGGGCGATTGGAGGCCCTGTGGTATTTCAGGGAAGGGGAGAAGGAGGAAGGAGATGAGAGGACGGCGTTGTAGGGGTCGTGAAGAGAGAGGTACAAGATGACAAGAACAAGGGGCACGAGCATGATAGGATGACGTAGAGGGAGAGGAGGAAGAGGGACAGACCTTCTCGTCACTCATCAGCTCTTGCAGCGGGAGGACAAGGTTGGAGAAGCGAGGGTGATACACGGCCCGTCCGATCGCCTCCTCCACCACTCCTGTCTCGCTAGAGATGGTCAACTTAAACCCACGAGGGGCCCCTGCATGAAGATCCCGTCAAGACGCGGAAACGTCAAGTCCACAAACCGTTAAACATGAGCCCCCTCCCTTCCTCCCCTCCCCTCCCCTCCCCTCCCCTCCCCCATCTTCACTCAGTCGAAGTCCAACTGACCTGTCTGCATCGGGTCATAATCCATGACCTCGTCCTCCACCTTGACATCACAGCACAGGCTCTCCAAAGGCACATCGTCGACAATCTCCCGTGCTTGCGAGAAGACAGAGTTTGCCTTGGCGCAAGGCCCGAAATAATGTAGACCATCCCGCATCAACGCCGCTTCCTCCTCCTCGAGCGGGTTGGACAACAAGAGCATACAGTCCTTGCAGCTGTGCAGCTCCACCCCCTCCACCTCGATGAACTCTTTCCTCAGCCTCCTCACAATTCTCCCTGCTCCGCATCATCACCCGCCCTCTCAGAACCTCCTCCTCCCTCCTTGCCTGTAGAAAGCTTCACGTCCACCTTGAGAAGCTCTCGGGTAAGTGCAGGAGGAACTTCATTTCCGCTCCCCTCATCTCGCAGGCAGGACCTGAGCAGGTCTACCCTGTCTGCTATCCACATCTGCCCGCCAGTCAGGAGACGCTGCCAGCCAGCATCGCGCCCTCGACCTCCTCGCAACAGGAGCCTACGCGCAGGAGGACTGAGAGGCGGAAGAGGACGTGGACGTCGGACCAGTCGCAGATGCTTGTGAGCACCTGCGATGAGGAACCGTCACCAGGAGCGAGAGGGGGGAGGGGGATTGGAATCAAGCAGAGGGAGGAAGGAAAGAGGGAGACCGGGAGAGGATGAGAGGAAGGGAGGGAATGAGCTGCAGAGGAGGAGGAGGAGGGAGAGAGGAGGAAGACGATGAGGACGAGAACGAGGTAAGAGGTGGAGCAAGAATTTGTGGAGCGAGCACCTCCAGGGCCTTCTCCGCCAGGCTGTGCTTTGCCTCGATCTTGTGGCCGAAGAAGTTTCGCTTCTCACCGAAGAAAGAGAGCAGAGCTTCCTTGGCCGTCTCATCGCCCCTCGGTCTCAGCCTGGCGAGAGCGAGTGAGGGAGCGTCAGCAGCTGCTCCTCCTACCTGCGGAGGGCCTCCAGCGCCGCGAACTTCACGGTGAAAGATTCCTCGTTTGTGAACAGACTGACACGACATGAGAATAGCCGCAGGAAGAGAAGCAGGAGCAGGAGCAGGAGCAGGAGCAGGAGCAGGAGCAGGAGCAGGAGCAGGAGCAGGAGCAGGAGCAGGAGGAGCAGGAGCATGAGCAGGAGCAGGAGCAGGAGCAGGAGCAGGAGCAGGGGCAGACTCACTCGCAGACGACGCGCACAACATCATGCAGGAGCCATGCATCGCGCTGCCACTGGCGCAGCATGCCAGCTTCGCTCTCGACCATGCCATACCTGGAGGAGGAAGTCAGGTCGGCGTGGGAGCCATGGCGCTGCTCACTTGGCCCTGAAGTATGTACCGCCTGCAGGGATGGAAGATGAGAGCTGCTCGATGACGAGCGTCTGCAGGATGAGGGGGTCAGCGGAGGAAGAGGAGGAGGAGGAGGAGGAGGAGGAGGAGGAGGAGGAGGAGGAGGAGGAGGAGGAGGAGGTGGTGGTGGTGGTGGTGGTGGTGGTGGTGATGATGATGATGAGGAGGAGGATGAGGAGGACGTAGTGGTGGTTGTGGTTGTTGAGGTAGTGTTGGATAGCTCTTGCCTTCTTGTCCGACGTCGTGGCATGCTCGAGCTGCGAGAGAAGCGAAGGAATGTTCATGGAGAAGAGACTGAGAGCATGAGAGAGAAGGGGGGGGAGAGTTGGAGGGGGGGGCGGGGAGGGGGAGAGAAAGGCGGGGGGCAGGGAAGACTGAAATTGAAGTCGGGGAGGCAGCAGTTGGAATATATATAAGAGGAATGGAGGAGGGGACAGGGGGAGGGAGGCGGGCGGGCGGGGAGGGGGAGCTGGGGAGGGGGAGAAGGGGAATGTAGTGGGAGGTCCACTGGGAGGAAGAAGAGAAGGCAAGGGAGCGAGGGGAGCGAGGGGGGGGGCGGGGGGCGGGGGGTTGGAGGAGGAAGGGAGGAGGAACGACTGTACTGTGAGAGCGAAGGATTCGAAGTACTCACTTCAAGTCTTGCAGTTGAACAAGTGTTTACATGCTTGAAGCATGTCGATGATGGAAGGGGTTCGCAGCAACACAGCATTGCTGCTGCTTCTCGCATGCCTCCCACTGACCTGCTCCTTCGCCCCTCCCTCCTCGCTCGGGATCCGCAAGGGAAAGTTGTTCAAGCATGAGGTGAGATTCAAGGTATGTTCATGAGAGTATCAACGTGTCTACAGGTATCAAGAAGGAAGAACCTTGCGTTGTCTTGCTCCTCCGTGGCTCAAGATCATGATTCCGTCATAGCCTCCGAGAGGGCGTACATAACAGGAGTGTTCCAACCGGCCTTGCTCAGCATCAAGAACGGGCGCATCGAGTCCATCAACAAGACTTCATGCTTGGAGATCGAGCGGCTGCGCAAGGCTGGTGCATCGGAGGGAACCCTCGTCCTCCAGCCCAACCAACTTCTTCTTCCCGCCATGGTCAACGGGCACACTCACCTTGCCATGGGCGCCTTCCGCGGCATCACCGACGCTGAGTCGTTCAAGGGCAACGTGGTCGAGGATCTCTTCTTCAAGCTTGAGGGGTGAAGGAGGAAGAGGAGGAGAAGAAGGAGAAGGGGGAGAAGGAGGAGGAGGAGGAGGAGGAGGAGGAGGAGGAGGAGGAGGAGGAGGGCGTTGAAGCAAGAGCAGAAGGAGAGGACGAGGAAGAGGTGGTGGCGGTGGATGGGACTGAATCGTCCGCAGAGCTCTCACGGAGGACGACGTCCGAGCCTTCACTCGCATGGGCTGCTGGGAAAGCATGCTGGCGGGTGTGGGAGCAGCGTGGGAGCACTACTACTTCGGGGAGGCGCTTGCTTCGTACGCCTGCTCTCCCTCCCTCCTTCCTCCTTACATGCTTGCAGAGCCTTTGCAGACACAGGGTTCAGTGGTGTGATAGCGCCGACAATACAGGCAAGCGTGAAGGAAAGGACGAGCATGCAGCTGACTGTCCTGAAGGATCTCAGTGGTCCAGGGACTGTCTTGAAGGGATGCGACTGGGAGGCAGCCATCGAAACAACGATCAGAATGCACAGGGTATGTCTGTCCTACATGTGCCCTTGCCCCCTGTCCTGCCTGTTGGTGTGCGTGCGAGGAGTTGTCGTTGCTGTGCGCTGGAAACCCTTGGGATGACCGGAAGGGGCAGGACGAGAGCTTACAGAGGAAGGGAATCTTCGCAGCCCTCGGTCCGCATGCTACCGATACCATCAGCCCGTCACTGTGGAGGAAGGTCTTTATGCTGCCAAATCCTCACCTGCCGACTTCTGACGCTGCGCAAGATCGCAAGCACCGCTCAGCAGGAGCAGCTCCCTATGCACTCGCACGTCGCACAGTCCATCGAGGTTGCCCTGCCACCTCCATGCTCCTGCTCCCTCCTTCAGCTCCCCTCCTCTTCTACCTCCCCTCCTCCTCCCAACTCCTCATCCTCCTTTTGATCCTCCTCCTCTTGCTCCTCCTCCTCCTCACCTCCTCCTCCTCCTCCTCACCTCCTCCTCCTCCTCCTCACCTCCTCCTCCTCCTCACCTCCTCCTCCTCCCTCCTCCTCATTCCCCATTACCACCTCTCCCCGAGCTCCCAGCTCCCAGCTCGACATTCCCTCGCGCTCTTCTTCGCTCACAGCCCCTCGTGCTCCAGGAGTACAGGAGGTGCATCGATCGCCACGGGTGCTCCCCGTCAAGTTTCTGCAGCAGCAGGGGTCCTCGACGCAGATGTCTCCATGCTCCTCGTCCACAGCATGTTTGTCTCCTCCCGTGACCTCGCGTTCCTGGACCCAGGGAGGCACATGCTGGTGATGCGATCGTTAGCTCACGTCTGCCTGCTGCTTCTGAGCTCCTCCTCAGGGGCTCTGCCCTGCCTCTGCCGTACAGTTCGGCTTCCCCTGCAACTTTCAGGTCATAAGACGACAGGAGGAGTAGAAATGTGGAGGAGGTGGTGGAGAAATATGAGGAGGAGGTGGTGGTGGTGGTAGAGGCGTGAAGTTGGGCCAGGCGTGGGATGCTGCTGGCTTCAAGATCGCCCTGGGGACAGACGCTGCCTGCTCCAACGACGGCATGAACGTGCAGCAGGAGATGAGGCTGCTAGCAGGAGGGGGCGTCTTCGGCGTCATGTCGTCCCCTGAGATGCAGAAGTTCGAGAAGAGGGAGGGAGGCGAGGAAAGCTGTCCAGCAGGCGCGTCAGCGGCTCTTCGATGGGAGCTCGATGAGCAGGTTGAACTCC
>NW_005434667.1:172426-191193 GCF_000315625.1 Guillardia theta CCMP2712
TCCGCTTACAGTCTGCGCAAGCTCTTTTCCACTGTGTCATCAAACGCGGGCCAGATGCATCCTCATGTCAAGATGGGGGAGCTGAGGTATGCCCCTGCCTCTGCCCCTGCCCCTGCCCCTGCCCCTGCCCCTGCCCCTGCCCCTGCTCCATCTCCTCCATCTCCTGCTTCTCATTCATCTCCGGCTCTTGCTCCTTCATGTTTTCTCCTTCCCTCCTCCTCCACGCTTTCCCCTCGATGCTCCCCAGTCCTTCCCTCTCTTCTCCTTTCCCCCTTCCACCCTCCTCTCCTCACGCTTCTACACAGGGAGGGATCCCTCGGGAACCTGCTCATTGTCGATGGCGATCACCCCAACCTCTGGCCTTCCACGGCTCCTCTACGCACCGTCTGCTACGCCAATCTCTCTCCTTGCATACAAGGGCTCATGGTACACCCTCCTGCCTCCTCCTGCCTCCTCCTCCCTCTTCCCTCCTCCTCCCACCTATCCCTCCTCCTCCCTCCTCCTCGCTCCTCCTCGTGCTGAGCCGAAGTTTCGTCGTCCAGGTCGCGGGCAGGTGGATCGGGGAGGTGGGAAACTTTCAGGAGAGCATCCTCAGCAGCTCGACGTTCAAGGTTCGCCCTGCGCTACTAAGGACTGTAGTATCATCACTTATGCTCTGGTTTTCAGGAGCAGCGGAAGGAGGCGGAGGAAAGGCTGGACTGTCTCCTCCGCTCTCTCAACCTCGTGTGAGATAACCAGGAAGGGCGAGAAGCATGGAGGAGGAGGGGGAGGACGAGGACGAGGAGGCCCTCGGAGGAAGATGAGGACTGAGGAGGAGAGGGGGCGCGGGGAGCAGGAGGAGGTCATAAACATTTCGTGTTTGCCATTGAAGTCTGAGGGACCATCAACATGCTAGGCAGGAGACCAAAACAAATCTCCTAGTCGCACACCCAGCGGCCGGCCCGGGCCCCGGACACTGAGGGCCGACTCTCAGTGACTCAGGGCGTGATCGTAGCAGGCGTGACCAGAGGCGTGACAGACTGCGTGACTGAAGGGTTGGCCCGCTCTGGGGGTTCTCATTTTACGCTGAGGCAGTTGGTGGTCAAGAACTTTGATGGGTCTTTTGGGGGATGAGGGTACACGGCCAAGGATGTTCCAGGGGTGGGGGTACCGATTAGGAATAAGGAGGGGTAGATTGAGATGGGGTGGGTCATAGAAGAAGAGCGAGAAAGATAAGGTCAAAAGTATATCATTATCTAAGTAAGGTATATATAAAATCATTGAAGGTGTTGATCATGGGAAGCTGATGGTCGAATCAGTCACTTTGGTTGAACTGTGTGAAGGGTAGGGGTGGGAAGGCGAAGGGGGACGTGAACGAGGGGGGGTAGGGGGGTAAGTGTTTGTGGGGTAGGGGTAAGGGGGGAGAGGTTTCCAAAGTAACGAACTTTCGGGTAAAATGGCAGCAGTTGTGCGAAATGGGCAGGAGCTAGGGGGAGCAGGAGCAGGAGGGAGGAGGGAGGGAGGAGAAATGGGGAGGATACAGAGCAGGAGAGTGGATGAAGAGGTGGAAGGAGGAGGCAGGAGGAGGCAGGGGGAGGAGGGCGAGAAAGGATGAAGGGATGATGAAAAAGGGGGAAATGGAAATTAGGAGAAACAGAACAAGCATGATAGTTTACGACAGGATGATGAGGAAGGGAATGACTCAATAAGAGGGATGCAAAGCTATGAAGAATGTGGAATAAACATTGGACAAGCAAGGAGCAAGGCCGAAGGAGGGGAAGAAGAAGAAATGAGGAAAGGGCGCGCGAAAGTGAATAGGAGGAGATGGGGAAGTTGAAAGTCAAAGATGGAATGAAGTTCATGTAGACGCGAGTTAGAAGAGATTGAAGAATCAGTAGGATACGATGGAACACAAAGAGGAGGGGTGAGGTTGAATCACGAGGGTCAATCAAGGATATCAATCAGTAAGCATCTGGTTGAAGGACGTCGATCGTCTAGGAGGAGACATGGCGACCAACACTGAGACTCACTTTCTTGTCCCTGCAGAAACAGGAGGGAAAGGAAAGCTACCTTTCGGATCAGGGAGCAGAAACAAGGTCGAGAGGAGATCGCAATCTCAGATCATGTCTTGCGAACATGGACCAGCTGTGAAACCTGGCGTCTCCTGCATGCCAGATATGGACAAGTCCAGGGCTTCACAAGACCTCTGTAGCCTGATGCTCCTTGTTGAAGCACATGCAGATCTTGAGCAGATCGTGTGACATGTGATACGACCTGAACTACAACTTAACAAGCAGACTAGTGAGCTTGAACACAACTCTTTTGCAATCAGCAGGTGATGGCGCGTCAATTATATTGCAGACAACGATCAATGTTGTCGATTCCTACATCTCCCCTTCTGTGTCTTCTATTCCTTTGTTCTCTTCTCTTGGCTTGTTGTGACAACGCAACAAATACGACTCTCGTCGCCAACACAACTAACTGGAACTCTACATTGACAAACTCAACGACGTCAAACGCCTCCTCCATTGTGAACGCGTCAGAAACATCAACTTCTGTTGTTGAGGTCGGTACAACCTCCATCATTTCAAACTCGAGCGGGAACGAGACAGCTACAGGCATCAATGGCTCCTCATCGCAAACAGTCAACTCTTCAACATCTGTTGTCAACCAGACAAACGGAACGAACCATTCTGGTGAGTTGGATAGTTCGACTTTGCTTCTTCCCTCGCCTTTTTCTTTCTTCTTGTTTCTTTCTCTTCTTTTCAATGCTTTTCTGCCTTCCTTCCTTCTTTCTTTGCTGTCCTTCCTTCCCTTCCCTGTGTTGGAGATAGGTTGTCAGACCACCGCTCTCCTGATTCCTTATGATGGGCAGTGTCATCTCCATCAACGAACTCTTCGAATGCTAGTCAGGAAACAACATCCCTTCCGTCAACAAATGCATCTTCGTTCGAGCACCTGACAAACTCATCGGAATGGAACTCCACGAGTTCTGCTGCCCTCTCCGGGATCACAAACACGACGAGCTATGTTGCTATCAGTTCTCTTGCGGGGAACCAGTCCTCAACCACGCCAATACCGGCTCAGACCAACTCCACGACCGTTGAGGGACACAATGCTGCAACAGAAGCAACGACGAACGTTACAACAGCCTCAGAGACGAACTTCACCACTACGACTGCCCCTCATTCTACAACTCCAGCACAAACCGAACAGCAAACCACACCGTCAACGCAAGAAACAACCACTCCAAGTCCCTCCACGGCTGTCTCCGCACCAGAAACAACTTCGTCACCGGTTACTTCTACACCAGTCTCTACTACTTCCACACCAGAAACAACTTCGTCACCGGTTACTTCTACACCAGTCTCTACTTCTTCCGCACCAGAAACAACTCCGTCACCGGTTACTTCTACACCAGTCTCTACCTCTACACCAGTCTCTACCACTCCTCCTCTCAACTCTGCAAACAACAAGACAAGTGCAACTTATGTCATTACGACCTCAGCTGGGGAGAAGACAAGCACAGGCTTGCAAGTCTTTCAGACGAGCATGTCGCTGTCATGGACGAGCGAGGAGAACACAGAGTCTTCAACGACAACAGTCTTTGCTGAGACAAGTGCAACCTTTGAAACTGCTCAGATGAACCTGACGACGACTGGTATCAGACCTCAAATTTATTGCACCATATTGCCTGACATCAATCTTCAGTCTATCAAACTCCACCACCACCCCCTCCACCACCACCCTCTCCACCACCACCTCCTCCTCCATCCACAAATCAGGTCTTCCAGCCTCCTCTCCTGTCTCCTTCCTGCTTTCTCTTGGGCTTCCTCCTGTTTTCCGTCCTTCCTTTCCTCACCCTCATTCCCTCGTTTTTCTCAGCCCGTCATCTCAACTTTGGCCATCTCAACTGTCATTGAAGGTGAAAGACCCTTCCCGCTGCCGTACGGAAATGTGACTTTCCTTTCCTCCTCGCAGGATACACTGTCGACACGTTCGGGAAGACTGAGATCAACATGTACATCGACGGTAACATGCCTCCTTAACATCTCGAGACTAGTCACCCCTTCCCTGCTCCAGCTGTTTCCAAGGTGCTGGGAGTGGACAAGTCGAGGATCAAGGACGTGCAGGTGTCGACGGCAAGAAGGAGGAAGAGGAGGAGGGCAGGTGAAACGTTTGATGGTGGGAAGTCGCAGTTTTCGCTGATGTGTTCCTGCTCAGGGTCGACCGATCGTTTTCATCATCTCTATCTCCGAGCAACGGGGATTAAAGTTTCCTTCGTCCTTGACGTTTTGAGTGGCGAGGTGAAAACACTTGTTGTTGCCTACTTCTTACTTTGTCGGTCTTGTCTGTTTGTCTTCTTCTCCCTTTTCCCTGTTCACTTCTGCTTCTCCCCGCCTTGCAAACTTCTTTGCAATGACCGCAGCCAACAGGACACCAACAAGTTTTCACAATCCCTCACCAAGGACGCGTTGACCTCCCAGTTACAAAGGTGAACTTCTCTCGCGAGTAGTTCATGGGCTGACGACGAGGCAGCGCTGGCCTTACCAAGGCCGTAGTGTCGTCAGTCGACGTCAAGGCTGAAAGTTTTCAGGTGCCGGACCAGCTCCTCCTTTCTCATGCCGAGTGTGGCTGACGTCTCTGCAGACTCCCTCTCCTCCTGCCTCTACTGGCAGAACAGCGTTCCTCATCATGGTTGTCTTGGTTGCCGTCGGCGGTTTCACTGTGCTTTTCCTCGTTCTCCTCTTTCTGTACAAGAGCGTCTTCAACGGGAAGTGCTGCGAATGGGGAGGAAAGGAGAATCGCATCCACCAGGACCCCCAAGAGGACCACCTCTCCATCGTCACTGGTGAGAGTCTGTGCTGTGCGTGATCGGTGGTTCTGACGTGGGAGGAGGAGGAGATGCAGAGCGGGAGAGGGAGGCGAAGACTCTGTTCGTGATGATGGACAAGGACGGGAACAAGGCTATCTCCCACATGGAGCTCGAGCTCGGCCTCGCCGCCTTCGGCTTCTCCTCTGCTGAGATTGAGGAGATCCTGTTCCGAGTGTTCTCAGCAGGGAGCGAGGAGGAGGATGAGCTGAGCTTCGAGCGGTTCAGGGAGGCGATCGTTCCCCTTCTGACTCAGAAGACGGCGGGGAAGGAGGAGGAGGCGATGGCGCTGGCGCTCTTCAAGCAGTTCGATGCGGACGGGAACGGGTCGATCTCGGAGGAGGAGCTGGACATGGCGATGAGCAAGTTCGGGTTCTCCAACGAGGAGATCAGCAGGATCATGTACGAGGCGGAGGATGGGACCGGCAGCATCGACCTTCCTCGCTTCAAGAAGTTCGTCCTCCCCTACGTCGCCACTGTTCCCGTCAGCAAGGGAGGGAGAGAGGCGAGGAGTCCTGCGCAGCTGCGAGGAGAGGGAGAGGGAGGAGAGGAGCCAAGTCATGTCCCTGGTATGCTGCCAGAGGAGCATGTGAAACCTCCGAAGCACCTTCCTCCTCTCAAAGGGCCGATGCCCGTGCTTGACGCGCCTGAGTCCTCTCCTCCTCCTCTGTATCCTCACGCGAAGGAGGAGAAGGAGCAGAAGCTGCTGGAAGATGATACGGATGAATCGCGAGATAGGCTGACCAGACTCAAGGAGATGAACGAAGCAGAAGACCGCGATAATGACAATCTTTTCTCTTCGGGTACGATGATGACGATGAAGATGACGATGACGACGACGATGGCGGTGATGATGATCATCCTTGTTATGACATGGTTTCTTGTAGATCTCTACAGATTGGTTGTCTTTGATGGAGGCGACAAGAGCTTGGGAATTGTCGAAATCCAGAAGGTAAAAACTGAAGGGAGAGGAGCTCGATCTCCTCCATCCCCTTCCTCTCCCCTCCACTCTTCTTTCATCCTCCTCCTCCCCCCCCCCCCTTTCCTGCATGTGCTCCATTCGCCTCCTCCCACTGACCGCCTTCTTCGCCGCAGGACACAACGTGGAAACAGATGCTGTCGCTCCTTCAGTCAAAGTTTGACCTGCATCAGGTGAGGGAGGGAGGCAGTCAATCGGCTGCGACATCTGACGTGACTCGACTAGCTCGTCGGCCTCAAGTACGTCGACCCAAGAGAAAACTCAAAGCTTGACTACTCGCGCAACGAGGAGGAGTGGAGGGTGAGGGACCTGCTATGCACCTTTGATTTGTTGATCCCTCCTCCCTCCTCCCTCCTCCCTCCTCCCTCCTCCCTCCTCCCTCCTCCCTCCTCCTCCCTCCTTCATGTTTCTCTCTTGTCTCTCCTCAATCTGTCTCTCGCAGAGATGTCTTGAAGTTCTTTGCGCCGAAGAAGATCGCGAGCTTGAAGTTGATCTTGTTACTGAGGTTATCTCCTCTCTTCCCTCTCCTCTCCTCTCCTCTCCTCTCCTCTCCTCTCCTCTCCTCTCCTCTCCTCTCCTCTCCTCTCCTCTCCTCTCCTCTCCTCTCCTCTCCTCTCCTCATCACTTCTGCAGCCTCCCGTCAAGGCTTTCCGCATCAAAGTTCCTGTGAGTGAAGTAGACAAGAAGATCCACAAGAAGAAGATTTATTTCACCAACTTCTACGACCGTGAAGTTTCTTTCGTCATTTCCTCCGACTGTGAGGTGATCAGATGATAACCTTGTTTTAGTCTGCACAGTCATCATCATCATCATCATCATCATCATCATCATCATCATCATCATCATCATCATCATCATCATCATGATTGTCGTCGTCGTCGTCGTCATCATCATCATCATCCTTTTCTGTTTCTCACGCTCTTTTCAGTTTTTGGATCCCTTCAAAGAGACAAGGTTGAACATCGCTCCTCAAGAAAAGGTCTCCTAGCGTCTCGTTCGCTCTTGCCCCCTCCCCCATGTTTCCTCCTCCTCTAACGACATGGGCAGTCTCCTATCATCGTTCGCATCAAGAAGATGGACAAGGAGCACGAGGAGGTGAAGGACGAGGACGAGGACGAGGACGAGCTGACATGCTTGCAGATAGCAATTGTTCACCTCACTGAGGAACAAAGCAAAATCATACACACGCTCAAGGTAAGCGACAGAAGTCTCTTGTTGTGCAAGTCCAGCGCAATGACTCTCGTTCTGGCAGCTCTTCGTGACGTGGAGTTGAAAAATATCCCTTTACTTCTTTGTCCTACTCCTCCACCTTCTCCTTCCTACTACTCATCTTCTCTCCCTCAGTCCTCTTCCTCCTGTACTTACACTCGGTAACTCTAAAGAATTTATTGAAGCAAATCGCGGAAACTTCGTGGTCATGCGATTCGATCAGGAAAGATCTAAGGAGTTGCAGAATGGTTCGAGAGTGCAGCACAGATAGACGAAGCAATCCAATGATCATTTTCTTCTTTGCAAACTCCTTCACTCTTCCTCTCTGTACTGTCTGCATGTCCCGTCTTGCATTCCAACAATTCTTGATATCTTCCGCGTCTTGTTGATATCTTCCTTGTCTTGATGTTGATATCTTCTCGATGTCTTTTCCTTCTTCTCTTCTCACAAACCTGAATGAGCCACGAGGTTGTCGATGATCGCCATGTCTGAAGGGTTCGTACACTTTGACCTTACGCTCAGGAGCATGTCTCGATCCCTGCTGGGAGATGAGCAGGAGCAGGAGGAGCAGGAGCAGGAGCAGGAGGAGCAAGAGCAGGAGCAGGAGCAGGAGCCTGAGCAGGAAGTGCAAGTTGCAGGAAAAGGACGACAAAAAAGGAGAACCAGTGAAGAAGAGATGGGAGGAGGAAGGGGAGGGAGAGAGGGAGAGGAGGGAGGGAAGGAGAGGACGGAGAGGACGGAGGAGACCTTGCTTGCACGGCAGCTTCGGCTGCCTCCCTGAGCATTCCCATCCTCACACAGAGCTCGCTCTTCCTTGCCATGTCCGTCATCTTCATCGCGTACTTCATCCCCTCGTCAAATCGATTCTCTCGGATGCAAGCTTCCACGAACAGCTCAAACCCAATGGGGGGCTGCAGGACAGCGTCAATCCTCCTCCTCCTCCTCCTCCTCCACCTCCACCACCACCACCACCACCCCGTCTCCTCTTTCCTCGTCCTCGTCTTCGTTCATGTTCCCCTTCCTTATACTCCTCCACGATCTTCCTCCTTGTCCGCATTCTGATCCTCCTCTTCCCATCTTTTGCTGTTCTCCTTCAGCTCCCTCCAGCTCTTGTCCTCCTCGTCCCTCTTCTTCTCCATCCTCACCGTCTTCCGCTCTTTCGAGAATTTCTCGAGCTCTTTCCAGTCGTGTCCTTCTGCCAGGCCGCTGACCTGCAAGGACTTGAGAGATCAGCAGAACACGAGGATGACAAGGAGGATAAGAGAGAAGGAAATGGAGGAGGGGGAGAGGGAGGGGGAGGGGGAGGTGGTGGAGGTGGTGGAGGTGGTGGAGAAGGAGGAGAGAGGAGAGTGGAGAGTAGGGAGAGGGGAGCGGAGCATTCTTCCGACCTTGAGGCTCCATAGGAGCTTTTCCGAGAACTTCATGTCCTTGGCTATCCTCAGCCCCCTGCTGTGCTGGTTGTAGACGAAGCAGAGGCGAACCTGCGCCGCATTCACCTGCTGCTCGCTCCTCCTCCTCCTCCTCCTCCTCCTCCTCCTCCTCCTCCTCCTCCTCCTCCTCCTCCTCCTCCTCCTCCTCCTCCTCCTCCTCCTCCTCCTCCTGCCCACCCCACCCATTGCTACTTCTGCTCCTACTACACCTCCCTATCCCCCACCCCCGTCCTCACCTTTGACCCTGCCCCCAATTATTCCCCTTCCCCTCTCTCTTCCTCCTCTCCTCCTCCTCCTCCTCCTCTTTCGGCTTTTCCTGGCATCCATACTTCCCGTCCTTCCCCCTCCAGCTCCTGCTCACCGTCTCGCTAGCTGATGTGTCGAAAAAGACGGATCTTCCGGTCGCCTGCTCCAACTCGAGCTGAGCCTCCTGCAGTCGAATCTGCTCCTCCGTGTGCTGCTCAACGTGGTCAGGCTAGCAGGGATGGAAACATATAAAGCGAGGGGAACAGAGGAGAGGAGACGAGAGGACAGGACAGGACAGGACAGGACAGGAGGAGAGCAGAGCAGAGCAGAGCAGAGGGGAGAGGAGGAGAGCAGAGAGGAGGAGAGCAGGCATCTCTGACCTTTGCCATGAGCTTGGCTGATTCATCCTTGCTCTGTGAGAAGAGAGACATCGCCAGCTCCATCCCTTTTCTCCTCCTCGTCACATCCGGCGCCTTGAAAGACTCCAACAGCAGCTGGCTCCCAGCTTCATGCGGCGCTTCCATGGCCTGGCAGAGCTGTCGTAGGAGGGTGTGATCCTGCTGTTTGCTGTACAGCAGCATGAGATCTTTGGCCGTCTGATGACGAAGGACACTCTGAGAAAACACAAGCATTACGATCACATCTCAGCTCTTCTTCTCTCCTCTCCCTCCCCCTCCCACTTCAATCCTCTCCTCTCCCCTCCCCTCTTCTCCCCTCTTCCGGCCTGTCTTCTCTTCTACTATCCAGTCACTTCCTGAACTCCCATTCCCTCTTCCCTCCTCTCTCCTCCCTCCTCCCTCCTCTCCCGCCCCAGCGCCCTCCTGAACCAGCAGCAACCTGGAAGAAGTCCGACGTAGTCTTGGACTTCTGCATGTGGAGCATTGCGAGGAAGACGAGGTCAGGATCGCCGCTCTCCAGCGCCTTCACCAGCGCTCGCTTCTCCTCCTTCATGCTGATCAGCAGCGGCACCTGCTCCCCTGCCTTGGGCTCGTTGTCCAGCAGCAGGTTGGCCAGCTCCGTCCTCTGCTCTGCGTATGCCGTCGCCGCCACCTCCGCCAGGGAGATGTGCCCAGAAGAGGGGAGCCGTGCGAGGATCGCGTCGTAGAGCTCCTTGTCCGTCAAGTCTCCTCCTCTTCGGATCATCTCGCATGCCCAGTGGACGAGGACCTCAGTCTTCTTCAACCCCATGTGCTCGCAGATCTGCAGCGCAAGGTAGTGCTGCTGCCGCTGTGCCAGCCGGAGCACGAGGGTCTGCGGGGAGAGGCTCTGCAGCTGGGGGAAGGTGAGGGGGAGGCCAACACGGGGCTCTCGGATCATGTTGAGCATGCGGAGAGAAGAGAGCACGTTCACCATCCTGGTCGGCCTGTGCGCCTCAAGGAAGCAGGAGCCGTAGCTGGCTGCCTTGAGCAGCTGCTTCTGCAGCTCGACGCTGAACTCGTGCGAGGCGGCATCAAGGCACACGGAGATCGCCTCTGGCAGCGAGTCTCGGATCCCCCTTATGTTCTCGTCCGCCTTCGCGTCGTTCTTCTCCAGCAGCTCCAGGGCGTCGAAGAGAATGGCGCCTGGGGTGCAGGAGCCGATCTTGAAGATGTCAACGACGCTGTCAGGGACGCGATGGAGGAACTCGCAGCGGGAGGAGGAGATGATCCTCACTCCGTCCATCTCCGGGAGGAGGAACACGGCCTCGTCGTAGGCGTATTTCACCCAGTCCCCGTACGGTCCGATCATGAGCACGATCTTGTCCCAGTAGAGCACCACGGAGTCTGTGCCGCACCAGACCAGCTGCAGCGGAGGCACCTGGCTCTTGGTCGGGAACTCTGACAGATTCTTGCTGAAGTCTGTCGTGATCACCCACACAAACCCATCGTGCGTGAAGCAGCAAGCATCTTGCCGTTGGGGCAGACACTCATCCGGCGGATCGGGCCTGCCGTCAGCTTCTGATCCTCCACCCCCGTCATGTCAACCACCAGGATCGTCTTGTCCACTGCCAGCAGCACCTCCAGCCCCTTCGACTGCGTCATCGACGGCTCTATGATCACCATGCACGTCGGGCTGCTCGCGATGTCCCCCAGCCTCGGCATTCGCCTTGGGATCGGCTCCTCGAAGTTGTCCACGAAGACGAGAGAATGCGAGCGAGAAAGGCAAACGACTCCCGATCCCCAAATGCAGCAGAGCAGCACACGGTCGGTCCTGAACTCCTCCCCCATGCTGAAAGTCTGGATGAGTCGCCCAACAGCCGAGAACTGCATCACAGTCCCATCGTCTAGCACCACTATGAGCTTCTCGTCCGACGTCCAGCCCATCTCCACTACCCGCCCCGTCTTCCATTGCGCCTTCTCACCATGTCAGTACAAGCATCAGACGCGTCCTCTCAGTCACCGGGATGGAAGCAAGTAGCGATCCTGAGGAGCTGTAGATGTTGAGGGTCGGCCTTAGCGATCCGGCAGAGATGAGGGAGATTTTCTTGTCATCTCGGAGCATGGCTGCATACCACAGTCATGGCGACGGTTTGCGCATAGCAGTGCTCACCGAAGGGACCAGCAAATGGCGATCCTGCCACGATCATCTTGGAGAGGTCCACGTCGCTCCAACTCATCTCGTAGATTTCCTGCTTCCTGTAGTAGCGATCGAACAGCTTGTTCCATCCTCCAGCTCCCGCTAGATGTGCCCAGTCCATCGTGTACGTGTCCTCTCAACTATCACCCTCACTTCCACTCTCACTCTCTATCTTGAAACGCTCCACACTCAATGGAGGATCGACACATTTACACTCACATTCTCTACAGATGTCCTCCCTCCCTCTCTTCTCCCTGCACTGCACCCATCTGTCTTTGATCCCATCCTATCTCTTCTCCTCCTCCTCTCCTCCTCCTCCTCCTCCTCACTCCCCTGCTCTCTCCTCCCTCCTGATCCGCGATCTCCACCCTGCTGCCATGGAACAGGTATGACGAGCATCACCACCCACCCTTATTTATAAAGTAACAGGCACCCCTCCAATATTCCACCCCACCCCCCTTCACGATGACAAGCCACATCGGGGGTGGTGTGTGACCAGTCCATGCACTCATGGCCCTGTTGTGCGACGAATGGCTGTCATGGCGATGTATCAATGCACATGGGACGTCAGAGGGATGTTGTAGCACGTAGATGTGAGTAGAGTTGTATGAGCTGTATGTGGAGTGAACAGAAACTTGTCGTGTCAGTTGTACACACGAGTTGTTTGAGAGGTGTGAAGGAACTGAATCTATCGTGTGAACCTGCTGCTGTGAAGAGTATCGGGCGTAGATGTATGTTACAGCAGGATCTATGCAGACCTCAAAGGAATTGTTGCTGCGAGATGGACTTGGCGAATACAGAACTAATCGCTCGCAACTACAGAACGTACAAGCGATGAGAAAAGGAGAATGCTCTTGACCTATATGTTGCATCGGCACTCAGGATCTGACACACTATCATGCGCTGCTTGTTTCATTTCATGACATCCTTTCAGCGCTGCAACCAAACTTTCCATCTTTTCTATCCTTCACGCACAAATGCCTAACGATCGAACAAGCGTGTGAAACTTTCACTGTTCACACCCACGTCATTCGCGTGAACAGCTTTGTTTCCTTGTTTATTCTGAGGCACGATTTACTTCTTCATGGCCTTGATAGCCTTATTCACAACGCGAGCACGCTGAGAAAATCAAGTCAGACCTCACAGCTCCATCAGACATCAACGAACTTACAGTTTTGCGAGCAACCATAACCTTGAAGCGATCGAAGTCGGACAACTTGGCCTTGGCAGCCTTGCGCGCGATAGTCTTAGCCCAGCTACTCTCCGCCCACTTCTTCTCGACTTCAGCGTCCTTGTAGGCCTTCTCCAAGGTCTTGACACGAGCACCAGCGGGGATGCTGCACTTGATGGGAGTGATGGAAAGGCGCTTCAAAGGCATCAGCTGTCTCTTGACAGGGTTGGTGGCAGACGGTCCATCGACGAGGGCAACCTTGCCTAGTTGAAAGTCAGCGCTGCAAAGTTGAACATGCGAGGATCACCGTCAACAATGGTGACGATCACGACAAGCTTCCCGACAAGAGGACCGTAGTTCACCAAGCAGACGCGTCCGGCCTCGACCAATCTTCTGTTCTCGTCAGACTAAAATAAAGAAGTCAGCGTTGAAACAGTCTGCGCGAAACGACACACACATCCAACATGAAACATGTATCTCGTACACTGTGACAACAGATCTGCTACCAACTATACAGAAAGGAATGCAGCGATACGCTGTGTTTTCCTCATTCCTTCTCACAGACCACATACAACAACCGACCCGTGTAATGCTCTGATACGCTTTGATTTTCTCATTCCTTCTCACAGACCAAATACAACCGACCCGTGTAATGCTCTGACTGAAAAACATTCCGACACGAAAGCAATCCACTTGCCATTTGTCAGCAACACAACAAAGCCAACTTCGTTCAGTCATACTATCCTCAACAAAAGTTCTTTTACACTATTCAGTCCTCCGATCCGACGTATAAGATGGAAACTCGCAACAGTGTAACAGGGACAGAACATTCAAAGGGAGCCATAGCAGTGTCAATCGAACAGTGAGTACAGTTTCCGTCTCTCTGAACGCTTGAACGAGTTATCTTGATATGCATCATCACAGATTCTCTTGCAACACTTCATGAAATCATTCTCTCACATCATCATTCATCTCATACGTCTCTCCTCCCCTCCTCTCCCCGCTCATCATGCGTAGCCTCACCATTGCTGCTCCCGCCGATGCGTGCGCGTGTGCTTTGTTTTTTTTTTACTACCCTACCCCATTCAGACCCTACCCCTCATGATTTTAACCCCTACCCTGTTTCTATGCACGATAATTTTCACTACCCACGGTATGGACCGCTTCAAATCGTCCACCCCCACTTGTTGTCAGGTACCCCTTCTCAAATTTTATATACCCCTACAATTTAGGTCATTTATGGTAACGACACCCCGGTGTGGACAATCAAAGTTCGAACATTACCACCCTGTTCGACTTGGTACCCACCCCTTTGAGAATTCAACAACTACAAGCCGATGTTTCTCCACCCCTACCGTGGCTCTTTCATGACCACCGGTACATAATGCATCACCCCCACCTATTGCCTATTCCAGAGCTGCCTTTTACAATTCCTAATGAAAATCCTGAGGCAGACTTTTTTCTTGATTATCACCCCCCACCCCCTATATTACCATCACATTACAGGGTCTATTTTACCCAATGTCTGAACACCCCACCCAGCCATTCACCCATGAACGGATCTTGAAAGTGGGGTATGTAAATATCTCAGTAATTCATGGTGGGTACTCAAAATTGGAAATTTTGGTTCAAAGATACTATGCACTGTCTGATAAATTCATGGTGAATACTCAAAATAAAGAGACATATTTGAAATCAGAGGGGAAATTGTGTTCAGGGGTGGGTGTTGTAGGGGAAGAAGGGGGCAAGGTCGATAGTCATAATAGCATGGCGAGAGCCGGAGGGAAAGCCGCAGCGAAGGGTTGGGGGCAATGGAGAAATTAGAGTGTTCAAGTAGAAGGATCGATGCTAGAAGAAGAGTCAAAGATATTTCTTCCTATATCATGAAGAGAAGATGAAGCCTTCGATCCAGGATGCAGAGTAAAGGTATAGCAAGTTTGCACTGTCAACAGAACAATTTTGATGATGGTGGAGGAATCTTGGGCAGACAATGCTCAAATCACCGGATGAGCGATTGAGAGGGGGGGAATGCACTCGTTTACCATGATTCACTGCGAAGATTAGCAGGAGCTGGGCCCAACGAAATCCTTGGAGTGGGTGTGCAAGTGTTCATTACCATATGGTATTTCTGCGATAACAACAGCCACCTATTCTCTAAGCTTGTCTGAACAGACGACACAATCAGCATCTCTCTCTATGTCAATGTCAATGGATTCGAAAGAGGGTGAGGCTCGGCTATCATCTGGTTCCACTGGTAACTTGTCTACCAGTACTCTTGCCGTATGATGAGCAAGAAACCAAAGGAGAGCAGACGCCCACCAGGAGCAGGAGCATTGAAGGGAGCCGGTGGATCGACAGGCACATGTGCGGCTGCTGTCATTGCTTACCTATGCCAGGATCTACGGATCTCCGTCCAAAGAAGTGTTCAGCCCCAAGCTCCGGCCTGATGCGGTGCTTGTAGGAATGGAAGGAGGTCTTCTGATAAGAGACAACAGACGCCGTCGAGATCGATAGAGAGTGACATCTTATCGACTGATGAGGTATGTCACCGATGATCTCCTGCTCTTCGTGCTCCATCTTATATTTCCATACAGCTCCAACAACTCGGTACTACATGAAGGAAATGCAGTGAAGCAATTGCTCATTAACGAACCACCCTGGAACAGAGCGAGGAAATGAGCGGTCATGGTTTGATAAGTTGATGAAGAAGGTGATTGGAACAATCTCAATCATAGCAAACAAACCTGTTTGTTGTGTTCACGTTGTTGTGCCTGGCAGGATATTTCCTTCTATCCTCCTGTCGAAGAAGAAGAAGTTAGGGACCCTCTCCACAGAAGGTTTGTCATGATCTTGTGTTGTGATAGATGTGATGTTCATTGCAAACTTCAGATTCAACTTGCCTTCCTCTGAGCTTCTCATCGAGGACTACGCTTGCGCTCTGCAGGAAATGATCCTCCTTCAGGTTTTCAGCGCCATGACCGTTGGAAATCGCGAAAAGTTTCTTTGACAATCCTACAAGGGTCGAATGTATCTCTTTCCAAGACACGTCTGCTTTGCTTGTGATCTACTGGGTAGCGTGCGGAGGTGAGCAGGCAGAGATGTTGAAGATCAGATCTGAGAGTATTTCGACTTCAGCATTGTCATCCCGTACAGTGAAATCACTGATATCAGAAAAGCAAAGGTGCGTGAGACGGAAGGGAGCGATGGGCGCTACTTTGCACGATTGTGATCATATGGACAGACTGCCTACATCATTCCCAATGCCATCGAGATTACAGTCACAGACAACAAATATCTCTTCACTTCTTTCTTGTTCCGGAGGTCCTTTCAGATTCCGCAACAACTCATTGCCTCTTATCCCTGTCGTGTAACAGAGAGGCGTACAAGGGTCTGAGCAATTTCTGGGCGATCTCCAAGGTAGAACGAGGAGGAGCGAAGTGAGACAATGCTGAGATGAGCATCAGGGAATCTCTCGGGCCTTGGAGTCGACTACGGACCAACAGCTTGGAGAAGTAGATGAGGAGGAGGAGGAGGAGTTTGACATGATGAGGAGTTGACGATGACGATGACTATGATGACGATGATGATGATGATGATGATGATGATGTGACGAGAAGGAGGTGGAGGAGGTTCTTATTTTCCTACAGGAGGAGGAGGAGGACGACCCCGAAGGACCTGAGTCAGAGTGGCCAGACAGCTCCAGTGTATGCGAGAGAGCCGAGCAGGCTGAGGCTCTACCGCAAACTCTTGTACCAGAAGTGCCCAACATGAGCCCAGGAGAGAAAGGTATGTCGGATGTTCGTCACTCCTTCATCCGTCACCTTTGACCGTCCTGCCCTTCCAGTGCAAGGCATGTTGATCAAAGAAGGCTCAGCAGGAGACTCCGTGCCTGAAATTGACGAAGATATTGTAAGAGAACGGCTTCGGAAGAGATGATTAGGATGAAGATTACGATGATAGCTTTTAACGTTGTTTGACGTCATGGTTGTCGATATGAAGGCAGAGACTGAGATACGATTATATCATCACAACGTGGGTAACTTTTATTGTTCGCAAACAGGTCTTGGAAGGTCTCTCACATCCACCCAAGAAGACTTCAGGTTCTGCTCGCTCAATTACTCCCTCGCTCCCTCTTCCTCTTCCTCTCCTCCTCTTTGTCTTCGTCCTTTCCGTCCACCTCTTCCCCCCTCTGACTGTCCTGTTCCATCAGCCGATCTCGACGAGACTTTAGATGAATCTGCCTACCCCGCCGGCATGTTCTCCGGCACAAGCTCCGAGTTGCGTTGACATTTCTGCAGTGATAGTTGAGACAACGCTGATAGCCTGTGATGTCGTGGAATTCTATCGTTTATTTTTCTCCCAGTCAACAGGATTCGGGTGATCTGGAGTATATTTCTGTCTTTCTGTTCTCACCTTTCCCGCTGTTAGACGGCAGATGCACAAGAATAGAGGAGACACAGATGTCAAGGTGTCAGATTGGAACAAGCTGAACAGGTTCTTGTGCATGAGATGATGGCACAATTTGAAGATTTTGAAAATGGTTTCACAGTGCAAACAGCAGCTACGCGAGAGAAGTGCAGGTTGATCTCCTTGTTTCATGGCGGCATGTTGTGATCGTTTGCGACTCAGTACACATCTCCGATCAATACTTCTCTGCCCTCGTTCGTGACCAAGAAGACGACAAGAGTTCGAGAGATGCAGACGTGTAGGCTGGTCAAGGAACCAGCAAGTTTTGTTCTCGAGGTGATGGAAGGTTGTTGTGTGTGAAGCGGATCTTGACTGTGCTTGCATCATCAGACCTCGGCGTCGATGTTGGAGATTCCTTACGGAGATTGTTTCGACGTAAGACACAACGTGTTATGTTATGATGTGTTGATGAGAGCAACCGAGATTCTTGCTGTTGTGTGAGGGAGCTGGGAGATAAATCATGCGGGAAGAGGCGGACAGGGCAGAGAGATGAGCGGAGAGGAGCGGAATGCATCATGAAGCACTACCCTATGAAAGAAGACTAACTTGTCTTGTCAGGTCTGCATGCGATGGGACGTGCGGAACAGCGGTGAGTTGACAGATGTGATGGATGGAAGGGATGAACATCTGAGTACAGGAAAGGCGAAAGAGGTCGAGATGACGGTCAGGGGTAACGTCAAGGTCAAGATTTTTGCCCCCTTCCTATCCGACCTGTTCTCTATTCCCTTCTTGTCTTCTCTATTCCCTATCTTACCTTATCTTGGCCTGCTCCTCCTCTCTTCTCATCTCCTCCCCTCCCCTCTCCTCTCCTTATTCTTCAACCGCCTTCCATCCCATTTCTCCCTGTGATTCCATTCTATTACATCACGCTTTCTCTCTTGAGCCCGCGATCTCACTCTGTTCCCCTGCCAACAGTTCAAGAAATCTTGTTTCTTCAAGAGCAAGATCACGTCGGATACGATCAAAGAGCTCAAGAAGACCTACGAGAAGGCAAGAAGTCTCTTCCTTCCTCCCCCCTCTCATCGTCGGTGCAGTGGGTTGCGTTGGCAAAGGAAGTCGCACTCGGAAATGTCGAAATTCCTCCGATCGCTCCAGTCAGGAGAAAGTAAGTCAAGGAGGAAGCTGGTGGCTGATTTTCATGAGAAGATGCAGAAATTTATTTCATCTGGTGTGAAAATTGAGGCATTGACGTTGAAATGTTTCAGATCGTCAGTGCTTGTAGATGCAAACATCAAGGCTGGGACTCGGCCTGAGATTGCTTCGCTGTCAAGACCAAAGTTGCACATTGAGGCAAGGACTTTGTGTGCATAGCTATCGGTGTCATGGCGATGCTGCTGCTGGAGATGATTGAGATGCTGATGAAGATGATTTTGACGATGACGATGGTGGTGGTGGTGATGACAACGACGACGTCAATGTTGATGATCGGGGCAGCGATCCACCTGACTAGAGCTTCTCTTCCTCGCAGAGCGACCTCGCTGAAACCGTCAATAACTCAGTCAGAACCCCGAAATCAGAATCCATGTGCCTTCTCGTTCAATTTTTTCCTTCTCTTTGTAATCCTTGGCCTCTAGGAAAACTTCCCAGGAGGTCCAGAGCCCGGCAATGAGTGAGTCTTCCTCTAGTGTGATCGATCCCGCTCAATCCCATCCTTCTCGCAGGAAGTGCGGATAACTCCTTTCCTCCACCTGCCACGTCGGACTGGAAGCAAACCCTCATGTGCGCTCCTCCTCCTCCTCCTCCATGCTTCTTCAATTCGCTGCAACCGTTCGCTGGTCCGCTCCATTTCTTCCGGCTCAAGTCTCCCCAGAGCTGAGGGTTCTGTACTACACAGGTGAGCCAGCTGCCTCCCTCTTC
>NW_005434667.1:191293-195704 GCF_000315625.1 Guillardia theta CCMP2712
ACTTCAGCCCACACAACATCCTCGTGTCAGTCCTTGGAGCATCCCTGCTGTGGGTCGGATGGTTCGGTTTCAACGCTGGCTCGTATCTCTCTGCGCACAAGATGGTGAGGGAGCGGCTGTCGACCTGACGGAGCTTCTGACTTGGTGAGCTGCAGACGGCCATGGCAATGGCGGTGACTCAGATCTCGACCCGCCGTCTCCGCCCTCGCCTGGATGTGCACAGAGTGGATCATGCGCAAACGCCCCAGGTGCCTCTCCCCATTCCTTGCTCTTCTTCCTCGGATAACGCCCTGCCGGCAGTGTGCCGGGCATCCCCCCCCCCCCTCCCCCCCCTTTCCCCCTCCCCTCCTCCTCCTCCTCCTCCTCCTGCTTCTCTGAGGTCGCCTGTAGCTACAGCATCGCTGCACTTGCTGTCTTGTATGTGATCTACACCACGGGCACCAGCGTGTACAGGACGTTGTATCCGGTGAGCAGTTGATGTCAAGAGCACGCGAGGATTGTCAGGGTGACGAGGAGGAGCAGGAGCGATTGTCGTCTTTCAGAGTGGAGGCAGACAGCTGGGGGAGAGGGGGGAGAGGTTCTTCAGACCTACTGTCAATCATGGACATCAAGATACAGCTGTAAGAACAAGATGATGATGATGATGACGATGATGATGGTGATGATGACGATGTTGATGTTGTTGTTGTTGATGATGATGATGATGATGACGGGGACGGGGATGGAGATGGAGATGTTGCAAAAGGAGCAGGAGGAGTAGAGATCTGATCGAGGAGGTGAAACCTGGTTTCAGGTGGCAGCGAGTGGTGGAAGATGCTATCAACCAGGGCATGCAACTTGATTCAAGGTGATGAGGACGGATGGAAGGGATCGAGGGGGGAGGATGAGAGTCGAGGGGAAGGAGCAGGAGAGGGAGGAGGACGGGGGGAGGGAAGAGGAGGATCTCTGAAACTGTTTTCAGCTGCCCCAGTGCGCGAAGTCTCGTGGTGCAGGTAAGGAGAAGCAAAGGGGCGAGGATGGAGGAGGAGGAGAGAGGATGGAGGAGAACGTGTAGCAAGGATTCTGAGATGGTGAGCAGGCAGCGCATGCAGACGCGATGGTTGAGCTCACACAGAAAGAAATCGACTCAGTGAGGACCCTTCCGCTCTCCTTCTCCTCCTTTGTCCTTACCCCTTCCGCTCTCCTTCTCCTCCTTTGACCTTACCCCTTCCTCTCTCTCCACGTCTTCCCCTCATTTCATCCCCTTCTCGTCGCTGAGATGTCCTCAGGTGGAGATAAGGTTGAACTCGCTCAAGAGACAACTGTCAAAACAACAAGAGCAGGTTCCTCCCCCTTCTTCTGCCCCTCCACTCCTCCTCCTTCCTCCTCTCCATCCCTCCTCCTCCCCCTTCTTCCAATCCCTCTCCTCACTTTGCCCTCGTTGAAACTGATCACAGGCGGAGGAGCTGAAAAAGCTGCTGATGAGAGGAGGTCAACGACTCGAGGAGGGAACGACAGTCAATAGATGACAAGATTTCTCCTTTCTAGACTGCTTCTCCTGCCCTTCCTCCTGCTCTCCTCCTCCCGCCCTCCTCCTATCCCTCTCCTCCTTCACTCCCTCTCCTTCACTCGCTTGTTTTCATGGAGTGTTACCCGATGGAGGAACATTGACCCCTACCTTGAGCACCCCTACCCTCTCATCGTCTGTCCTTTTAATAATAGAGTACCCCCAACTTCAAATGATTTGACCCACCCCTACTGTCTCCCCTGGTGAACAAAGAAATGCCCAGGGAACAAACGAAAGCTGGTAGTCATGGTAGGGGAACAACGGGTATGGCAGGGTGCCAGGGCGACGAGGGAGGAGGAGGAGGAGGAGGAGAGGGAAGCTGTAGTGAGACAGTAGGTTGAGGAGAACACGCGAATGGTCGAGGAGGAGCACTAGGTACAAAGCTCAGGATGAGGAGGGGGGAGGGAGGGAGGGAGGAGGTGGTGCAGAGAGTGGGGAAGGGGAAGTGGTGGTGTGAATCAAGACGGAGTTAAACACAAGCACCTGACCTTGCTTCACAGATGGGAAGCTCGAGTTGACGCCCTCCTCCCTGAACTTCAGCATGAGGCACCCGCAGGGTGTCACGAGCGGGGGAGGAGGAGTTACATCTTCACGACAGCACAAGAACTCTCCGCTCGACCGACTGAAAGGAGCAGGTGACCGTATCGCCAAGTCAGGTCAGATCATCGCCAAGTCAGGACAGAAACTAACAGAGAAGATGGTGTCCGCCGCCGCCGCCTCTGCCCCGTCCTTTCCGCATCTCTCCTCCTCCTCCTCCTCCTCCTCCGTCCAACAGTCCCTCTCAGAGGAAGACCTTCTCTCCGACCGGCAGCAGGGCTCGGAGAACGACTGGGTACACATCAACATCGCTCCAGTCCCCTCCCCTCCTGTCGACATCTCCGGCGCCCATGGCGCATCGCGCGACTGGAGTGTTATCTTCGACGTTTACAGGGAGGAATACACTCAGCAAATCCGCGCGCTCCAGCAGGCGGCAAGGGCAGACGGATCTGCTGCCATGAAGAATGCTCTGCGAGGGTTCCAGAGGAACCAGACCATGTGCGAGGAGATGGCGGCGGCACGAGACCGGCAGGACGGTCCGCATGCAGAGATCTTTCGGGCGCATGCGGAGGTGATGGAGAAAGTGATCGCTGCTCGTGAAGCCTATCACATGTGAGGAGAAGGAGGGAGGAAGAGGAGGAGGAGGAATATCAGGGGACGGGGTAAGGGGGAAGGGGGAGCTGGGGAATACCATAGGA
The DNA here is from genome assembly GCF_000315625.1 of Guillardia theta CCMP2712. Classification (NCBI taxonomy): domain Eukaryota; class Cryptophyceae; order Pyrenomonadales; family Geminigeraceae; genus Guillardia; species Guillardia theta. The sequence goes on from NW_005434667.1 coordinate 194,075, forward strand.
AGGAGGAAGGAGTGATTCGACTTGGCAGTTTCGAAACTGCTCATCGGAGCATCTCGAGCGTGGAAAATCCATCTCTTGATTTCAGAAAACGGGTGAGATGATAATGATAATGACAATGATAATGACGATTACGATGATGATGATTGTGGTGATTTCGATGATTGTGCGATGATGTTGATGATTTCAGGTAGTTGAGTTAGGAAACATCGCGATGTCAAGTTTTCAGAGTCTGCAGGTACGTTTACCTCTCTTCTCACACCCGTGTCATGGTTGTCCACAGACAGAAGCTCTTCGACTTCGGCAGGTCGTCGAGAGAAGGTGGAAAGAGGAGGGTCGAGCGATGGGAGCAGCTCAATGCGGTACAGGACGGCAAATCAAGACAACAACTCCATTCTCTACTCAGGTTGTCTCCCTTCCTCGCCTTCTTCTTGCGATGATTGCTTCTTGAAGGCCTGTTGAAACTCGTGCTCAACTTCCTGCAAGAGAGAGTTGGAACTCTCGGACAACTGAAACAGGTGCAGTTAGAGAAGATGATAAATATATGACGATGAAGTTGACCATGATCTCAAAGATAGTGATGAAAATTGTGATGATGATGATGATGATGATGATGATGATGATGATGATGATGATGATTGGAATGGGGATGGGGATGGGGATAATGAAAGTGACACAATGTTCTTGCAGGAAGCAGCGAAGATGTTGATGAGACCAGAACCAGGTCATAAGGAGAACGAAAGCACCAATCAGGTGAATGTCGACGATGAGCAACGAGATCATCCTCTTGTCTCACCCTTGTTCCTTCTTCAAGACATCAAACAGCAGGAAGGAAGCCTCTACTGCACCAACTCTTCAAGAACATGAGCCATGTGCGTTGTTTCCTTGTTCTACATTCTCCTGACTTTCTCTCCGTTCCTGCAGCTCAACAGACTGCGGAGGTCAACAGGTCCATTGTCTGTCATCTTCATTCTTTTCTGACGATGCAATCACATCAGCTCCTCACCTTCTCCCATCCTCTTCGGAGTTCTCGACAAGCTCGACGACAGGCGTTGGACGAAGCGATGTTTCCTTGTGCGATTGCCTCCTCCTCCTCTTCCCACTCCTCCCCCTCCCCCTTCCACTCGCTCTCTGCTCCTCTTCCTCCTCCTCCTTGTTGGTCATCCTTTGCTGCTCTCCTGACATCTAAGTCAGCTGCTTGCCGACGGAACCTTCAAGGATACCAGTGGAGACTTCACCGTGAGCTGTCCTCTTCCGCTCTCCCCCCGCCTCCCTCCTCTCTCCCTCCGCTTCCTCCCCTCCAGCCAGTTGGTCTCCCTTTTGTCTTTTCCTCATCCTCGCTTGCAGCTTCAGCTCTCTTCAGAGTCCAAGGCGACTCAGGTGAAGTGAGAGGAAGCGGAAGGGGTTGGAAGAAGGGAGTCAGAAACGAGGAGCGAGAACTAGGACTGTGGAAGAGGAGGAGGAGGAGGAGGAGGAGGAAGAGGAGGAGGAGGAGGAGGAGGAGAAGGAGCACTGAACTGTGGCCTCAGATTCTGATAGGGCTGGAGGGGAGGGAGGAAGGTTTGCTGCTGCAGCAGTCGAGCACGGAGAGCTTCATCTTCGCTGCTGCTAGTGCTGACGTCAGCATGCGGTA
>NW_005434667.1:195804-212754 GCF_000315625.1 Guillardia theta CCMP2712
AGAACGAGAGGAACCGTGTGGCAACCCACCCACTGACCTCTCCTCCTCCTCCTCCTCCTCCTCCTCCTCCTCCTCCTCCTCCTCCTCCTCCTCCTCCTCCTCCTCCTCCTCCTCCTCCTTCCTGTAAGCGCTGCTTTTACCAGGTGGTGTGAGGGAATCAACAGGGTGTGGAAAGGGTCGCCTGCCGTGCCACTCAAGCGTGAGTCTTAACTCTCTTCTTCTCCTCCTGTTGCTCTTCAAGATTGTCCTGCTCCTGCTCCAGCTCCTGCTTTCTCCTCCATCCTTCGTCGAGCTCTTCGCTGACGTCATGCCTGGGCCAGCAGCTCCGAAGCAGCTGGTGTACAGCAGAGAGGAGCTCGAGGGGATTCTGGTGAGGCAGAGTGGATGGGAACACACTGGCTTCGCTCACTGTGAGGCAGGATGGAATTCGGCGAGGAGGGCAGGGGAGCGGAGGAGCAGCAGTCCAAGACGGAGGAGGAGGTGGAGGAGGAAGAGGCATGGTCAGCAGTCTGTCCTCACATTAACGAGTATGCGCGAGCTCTGCATGTAATGTAGGCCTATCTTGTAGCTCTCTCTCTTCCTCACAGCAGGACAGCCGAGCCTAACTAGACCTCAGCTCCAGCTATCCCCCAGCAAAGGGCTTCCGCTCTTGGCATGGAGCAGAGAGCTTAACGGCGCTTGCTAACGGCCGTGAAGCCATCGTCGTCAGTCTTTGAGCTCTTGGTCTCATCCTTAGGAGCCGAGCGAGGCTGCAAGTTGAGCCGAGGACGCTCAGCAGGAGCAGCGGCCGGTCGATCCATCTGACGATCGTCTGGAGAGCAAGTCATCGACAGGAAGTAGACGAAGGTGACGAGAGGACAGGGGAGCAGGAAGGGAGGAGAGACGAGGATGGAAGTTGAAGTCGGAGCAAGGAATCGAAGGAAGGTTGACGAGAAACGAGAAGGAGCATGCTAGTCACCTGAGCGCCTCCAGCTGTCGCCTCCTCCGCCTCCTCCGCCTCCTCCGCCTCGAGAGCCCCACCGATCGTCTGCTCTTGGTCGATCTCCTCCAGGTCTATCGCCCATGGGGCGGTCGCCTCCTCTGTCGCTCCTCCAGCGATCGCCTCCTGGTCGGTCACCTCCTGCCCTGTCACCTCCTGCCCTGTCGCCTCCTCCCCAGCGATCTCCAGCAGGACGGTCACCACGGTCACCACGGTCGCCTCCTCCCCAGCGGTCTCCAGCAGGGCGATCGCCACGGTCTCCTGCACGATCGCCTCCTCCCCAACGGTCGGAGCCACGATCCATGGGAGGACGCTCGAGAACACCGCGTCCAGTCTCCCTGGGAGCAGCGGCAGGAGCAGTGTCCTTCTCTCTCCTCGCCTCGATCTCAGCCTCTCTCTGTTTCAAGGCACGAAGTCAACAAGAACGAAAACATCAGATAGCCATCTACCTGTCTCTGCTTCTCAGCCATGGCGTCCAAGCGAGCTCTTTCTTCCTCACGGATTCTTTTCTCTTCCTCCATCCTCCGGCGCTTTTCGGCTTCTTCAGCCTCCTTCCTTGCACGCTCTTCAGCTTCACGTTTCTCCCTCTCCTCCCTCTCCCTCTTCTTCCTCTCACGCTCCTTTCGCGTGCGCTCCCAGTGCTCGGCTTTGTCCCTCTCGTACTGGGCTTCACGGCGCTTGGTGATCATCTCCTCAAAGACGGACTTGTCAGGGATCATGCGGAGCATGCGCTGCTTGATCACGAGATCCTCCTCGTGCTTCTTCTTGTGGTTCTCGAGGAACTGTTTGCTCTCCACCTCCCATCGCAGCTTGTCATGCTCTTTCTGTTCTTCAAACACTTTTGCAAGGAGATCTCGTTCGTTCTCGCGACGAGCTCGCTCAAGATGGTCCATCTTGATGACCTGAGCCTGGATACGCTCCTCAGCCTCGCGCTTAAGCTTCTCTTCTTGCTCTTTTTTGGCTTTAATCAGCGCGTTCTTGTCGATGTTCTTCAACTCGTCATCGTCCAGCTCTTCAACACTCTTTCCGAGAGCATCGATGACGGCAGCATCTTTCTTGCCCTTGCCCTTCTTCTCTTCAGCCTTGAGAGCATCCACCTGCTCCTTGAGCCTCTTCTTCTCGGCGAGTTCTTTCTCCTCTCTCTCTTGCTGCAGCTTGGCCTCTTCGCGACGGCGCTTGTCTTCTTCCTTGCGCTTCTCCTCGTACGTTCGGCGTTCTTCTTCTTCTTGCTTCCTCTTCCGATCCTCCTCCATGGCTTTGAGGTGCATCTCACGCTCCAGCGTCTCTTTGCGCTCTTCGATCTGCATGCGCCGGGAGGACATCATCTTCCTTTCGTCCTCAAGCCTCTCAGCCAACTGCTTGAGGGCCTCCACCTTCTGAGATCGCATCTGCTCCTTCAAATCCTTCTGGATGATGTCCAGTGTGAACTGCAGTCCCTTGGCAAAGTTGGCAAGCTGTGACCGACAGTTCTCGCTCTCCAGACCCTTGTCTCCGAGGTTAAGAGTCCCGTTCTTGTGGTCGAGACGAACAACTGCTTGATTCTTGGCCACAGCTTCCACAATGAATTTCTCACAGTCGTGGAGAGACATGAAGTCAGCAAGCTTGGCGAAGTCAGCTATACGCATGGTGACATACACTTGAGAGAGCTGCTGGATCAGCTTCAAGAGGACAACCTTCTTGAGAGGATGGAGGTACTTCTTCAGTTCCTCTGACTTCTCTACAAAAGCAAACATGGGCTTCATCTGCTCGCCGAGGTGGAGAGGGTCAAAGTCACCCTCCAACACGTTGAAGAGATCCACCAACTCAGGGTAAGCCGAGGTGTTCATGTTCTTCGCGACAACGTCTGAGAGAATGGATCGACGCTGGGGAACGTTGTTGTGACCTACCAACGCTGCCATGCGAATCTGCTTGTCCTTCTCAGGATCGAAATCAACATCTTGCTGCTTGATTGCTGGGGGGGGCACAGACACAGCTCCAAGCAAAACCTTCGATGCCAGGCTCCTGAGCTGAGCTTGGGCTTGTTCCTTGGTCATATCACCCTTGGAGACCTCACGATTGAGTTGCCTTTCGCTGAGGTGGAAGATCCTTTGCATTGCGCAGGCATGGAACAAGTAGTTCTCAGAAACCCAGAAGACCTGAAGAAAAGTTAGTAAGTACAGTGGGAGAAGAGCATTCGAGCACTTGAAGTACCTGAGCGAGTTTGTCGTAGTAGTTCATCATGACCTTGCTCTTCTGTGCCTTACGATTGGATGGATGGGACAACACGTTGTGCAGATCCTCCTACGATCACATTAAGCACAAGCACAGTGGGAAATAGAGCATGGAACTGACCGCCGACTCGAATGCAAGTTGCCAGAGTTCAAGCTGGGTTGCTGCGTTCAACTGAGCAGCTCTGATCTCCAACCTCAAACGAAGGCCAGACTCGGTCTGTGCAGAGAACTGGCTGATTTGTGACATGTTTAAGTGAGTCTTGAGGAGCTCTTTCAACCTGGACACAAGTAAATACTCAACGAATCGACCTTTCCGCTAGAACACCTTCGAAATTCAACTTTGCGCTTGTAGTTGACACAGAAAGCAAAAGTCTTCTTTGCAGTATCCTGGTGAACAGTATCAGGCTAACCATTCAAATGCTGGGAAAAAAATAACATCTTCACACTTACAGCATAAAGCTCTTCCAGCTTCTGATTGTTCTTCAAAACCTCAAGGCAGGTTCTGTAGCTTTCCCACAAGAAACGGAGCCAACGAACATAGTTGTCCCTGTCCGCTCTTCCTGTGTCGCTCAGGTCGCAAGTGAGAACAGACAGCATCATTGTCTCTGGCGTCTCATCAGCTTCCAAATCTTGAAGAGAAGCAACGGCTTCTGCTCCAAGGCCCGCCTTCTCTTCAGCTTCTCGCACAGCGCGTTCGCCATCACCGATGAATGAAGTAACGACCTTGAGGATCGACTCTGGCCCCTGCGAGGCGTTCTGAGCGATTTGACGGTACTGAATGAGCCCTTCCTTGGCTCTCTTCGTCTCTCGTGCCTCTGTGCAGAGCGAGAGGAACTTCTTGAGAATATCCTCCAGAGTCGCTGTCCATGTGCGGTGACGTTTGGGCTTGATCACAGTCTCCAAGACATCGAGGGCAGCAGATTTCTGGCCAACACCAATGAGCTCTGTAGATAAAACGATTAGCGCCCTTGTCAACGCTATGCACTATGGATGGCATCACCTTCAGCACGCTTCAGCGCATTCTCTGGCTTTTGGAAGTAGGTAGTAGACATCTCGGATCAGACTTTCTGACCTAGATGGCTTCCACTGAAACACAAGGCACGTCAGAGATGTTTTCAGATAGAAACACTGTCAGCCAATCAAGCCGTTCATGTAAATGTGCAGTTATATGTTCATATCTTTCTGCTCGTTAGGGATGAACATGAATATTTACATGGGCCTGCCCCTTTCATTCGTTCCTCGGAAACCAAGTATTCTTCAAGCCCTGTCGAAACATGCCTTCCATACAACTACCTCCCTCATATCATCCTACTACAACAGGTACTCATGATTCTGCATTGACAGCATTCGTACACTTCACCTCCCTGCCTACGTCTTTCACATCCTCATCGTACCTCCCTCCATGTCTTCACTCCACGTAACACTCTGATAGAGACCTCTGCTTTCCCCGTCTCAGCCACACGCATGAATCTATCTCCTCCCTACTCTTCCTCTTCATCGCTGCTATTGATTCTTCCGCCATCACCCCCTCCGCTTCTAGTCAGCTGCATCTGATATTTGCCATAGCCGCCGCAGGGGGTGACGAAGCAGCTAGTACTTTTGGAGAACACATTCATGAACTTTCTTTGGGTTTCTCCGTCCAAAGCAGGAACTTTCTCCAGGAAAGAGTATGAGTCAGTAGGAACTTTTCAAGGGCGCTTATATTTTTTTTCCTCCTCCACGCTCGTGTGGGTAGTAGGGGTGTAAAATATTGTTTGTAAAAATTACCATAAAATTAAAATAAATTGTAAAAAAAGGGATCTGTATGATCATTTGACTTATAAATAAGTACCAAAAAGCAAACTCTGATACATTGACAACAACAATCAATACATTTATTAATAAATAAAAATATATTTGATAGCACTTTTCTTCGGTATAATAGATATATTACTAAAAGGTTTTATCTTTCTATTTCGGCGACCCTTGTCCTCACAGTAGTGTTGCAGTGCCGACGGGTGCGGCTGTCCGGCGCCCCGGCCCGGCGGCCCCGCCGCCCACAGTGCCAAACCGGGCCGTGGCCGGGGCGCGCCGGGGGCCGGGCTACAGGAGATCTTGATGACTGGAACGCCGCGTTGGTATGCGAGTGATCAGTGATTCACTCAGTCCCATGACGGCGGTCGCCGCACACTGGACCGCACACTGGGATAATAATCCTCCCAACGTGGCCCACCTTGAAAGCTCGAAAAACGATCATCCGATGATCGGAGGCCCCCGTCACTGCAACGCCACTGTCCCATGAACGACTCCGTGTCAGGCTCCGCCTACTAACGGCCGCCCCAGTCAGTCCTGGCAGTGACGGTGCCGGGGCCCGGCGGGCCGGCACTAAGTTACCGGCGGTGGGTCACCGGCACCGCCGCCGGGCTGGCCGCCGGGGCCGGGCCGGGGCGGCCCGTGTACCGTTCGTAGTTCAATCTGCAACGGAAAAGAAACGGCCATTGAGCCGTCTGCACGTGAAGAGCGCAATGAGAAGTCTAGCAAACGACACGATGACAATGCGGCGACAGAAGGAGCAGGAGCAGGAGCAGGAGCAGGAGCAGGAGCAGGAGCAGGAGCAGGAGCAGGAGCAGGAGCAGGAGACAATCAGAGGAAGAAAGGGAAGAAAAGCAAAGAAGGAAGACGGGAGGATATTACTTGGGGATGTCAAGGCTGAAATCGATTTGGGTGTGCTATGAAGTGTCGTATAATAGAGGCTGAGGTTTACAATAGTATGTTAGAAAGGATGTAGAACAAAAGTGGGTACATACAATGAAAAGAATAAGTTGGTAGAAGATATGTAGAACAGAAGTTGAAATTGTTTGATACACGCAGAACAGCAATGGAAATCGATGCTGTTAGAGAAGTTGTACGAAATCAGAGAATCAATCTATTTTGAGAACAATTGTTTTCAACCAAGTTGTAGGTTTGATTACTGACGAACATAGTAAAGCTTCTCTCATTCTCACTTCCTGAACATTCTTCTTGTACCTGACAGTCAACGCAGCCGGACACTCAACATGGGTCGTCCTCATGCCAAGAGGGCTAAGCCCATCATGCAACAAGGGCCTTCGACAGCCCAGAAGCTGATAGCGAAGAAGCGAGGGACTCGACAGCTGCGTGAGAAGCCTCGCAGTGTCGATGACGTCTCGAGGACGAACAAGAAAGACAATCTCAACCATTCGGGTCAGAGGTCGAGGGCGACGGTGAAGAGGCTCTTGATGTACCGCGAGAAGGCTCCTGAAGTCCGCGTGCGCCCGGAGTCAGCGATGAGACAAGCAAAGGTGGCGCCGAACAGAAGGTGGTTTGGGAACACGAGGGTGATCGGACAGAACGAGCTGGCGCACTTCAGAGAGGAGCTGCAGAACAAAATCAACGACCCATACACGGTCCTGCTCAAGGGCAAGAAACTGCCCATGTCCCTCCTCACCGACTCCGCCAAGGTCAAGTCGGTGAAGATGCTGGATGTGGAGCCATTCGAGGAGACGTTCAGCAAGGGGAGGAAGAGGAAGAGGCCAAAACTTGCGTCCGCAGACCTTAGCGAGATGCTGGCGAAGGCGGACGAGGCGAAGGAGGGGTACGACGAGAACAAGGACTCGAACATAGAGGAGCTGCACGAGTACTCCGAGGCTGCTAGGGAGAATATCTTCATGAAAGGGCAGTCGAAAAGAATCTGGGCGGAGCTTCACAAGGTGATAGACTCCTCCGACGTGATCGTGCAAGTTCTCGACGTCAGGGACCCCATGGGGACCAGGTGCAAGTACGTGGAGACGCTGCTCAAGGGAGCGAACAAGCGGCACAAGCATCTCGTCCTCCTCCTCAACAAGTGCGACCTCGTCCCGACGTGGGTCACCGCCAGGTGGATCAAGCTGCTGTCGGCCGAGTACCCCACCCTTGCATTCCACGCCTCCATCAACAACCCCTTCGGCAAGGGAGCGCTGATCCAGCTGCTGCGGCAGTTTGGCGTCCTCCACAGCGACAAGAAGCAGATCAGCGTCGGGTTCTTCGGGTACCCCAACGTGGGCAAGAGCTCGGTGATCAACACGCTGAGGAAGAAACGCGTCTGCAAGGCTGCGCCGATGCCAGGAGAGACCAAAGTCTGGCAGTACGTGACGCTCTTCCGAGGGATCTACCTGATCGACTGCCCTGGGACTGTCTATGGGACCAAGGATGACGACATGACGACTGTGATGAAGGGAGTTGTTCGAGTTGAGAACATCGACATGCCTTCCCAGGTGGAACTTTCTCCTCTGCTCTGCTCTGCTCTGCTCTGCTCTGCTCTGCTCTGCTCTGCTCTGCTCTGCTCTGCTCTGCTCTGCTCTGCTCTGCTCTGCTCTGTCACTTCCTCCCATTTCTTCCCTTCCTCTGTTGCATGCAATGCCTCTTTTCCTTTCTCCTCCTCCTGCTCCTCTCCCTTGCCTCTTTTGCTGCACCTCCTCCCCTCTACAGTTTCTTCGATTGCGTCTGAACAGCAGGGCAGTATGTCCCAGGTGTGCTTGCGAAGGTGAAGAAGCAGTACGTCGCTCGTCACTACGGTCTCGCGGATTGGAAGGACGCGGAGGATTTCCTCGAGAAGTTGTCGCGCAAGTTTGGGAAGCTCCTGAAAGGAAACGAGCCTGTGAGATGGAGGAGAGAGGAAGGCGAAGGGAAGAGAGAAGATGAGGAGTGACAAGAGGAGATGTTGAGGGAAAGCGGGAAGGAGGAGGAGGAGGAGAGCGGGCAGGAGGGGTAAACGAGGAGAGGGAGGAGGAGGAGGGGGGGGAGGAGGAGGGGGAGGAGGAGAAAGGTGTTTCTGACCAAGTGTCAATGCTTCAGGACGTGGAGACGACTAGCAAGATGGTTCTCAACGATCTGATCCGCGGGAAGTTGCCATGGTTCGAAGAGCCTCCCAGCGCTCCTGAGCAAGGATTCTCCTATCAGAAGAAGGACTTGAGGTTACTGAGGAGGAGGAGGAGGAGGAGGAGGAGGAGGAGGAGGAGGAGGAGGAGGAGGAGGAGATGTGTTGGTCTTATTGGACGACAGGCCTCAAGAAGTCAAGGACAAGGAGGAGCAGCTTAAGGAAGCAAGTCGGCCGTCAGAGCTGCAGGAGGCGAAGATGGCAAAGGAGAAGGCGAAGGGAAAGAAGGAAGAAGTTTTGCAGGAGGAAGAAGAGAAGGCAGCCGAAGTGGAGGAGGAGGAAGAGGCAGAGGAGGACGACGAGGACGAAGAGGAGGAGGAGGAGGAGGCTGGAAGGGTGATGCCAGTCAAGCAGCGTCTGAGCAAGATTCTTTGCTCGCACAGGTGGTTTGAATGATCTTGTTGTGACGGGGAGGGTGAGGGTGAGGAGGAGGAGGAGGAGGAGGAGGAGGAGGAGGATGAAAATGTAGAGGAGGAGGAAGAGGAGGAAGAGGAGGAAGAGGAAGAGGAGGAAGATGAGGAGATGCTGAAATCTCATCAGGTACGACCATGACGACATGACCCGAGGAGATGCCGACTTGCCGGAGGACTCAGATTCAGCGGTGGACTCAGACGATCTCTCTGAGCGTGAGGAGGAGGAGGACGGGGAGGAGGAGGATGGAGCAGGAGGGTCGGTGAAGGGGGAGGAGGACGAGGACGAGGACGAGGACGGATCTGGGTCCGAGATCTCCCTGAACGACTGCGAGGATAGCGAGCAAGACTCAGAAGTTGATGAGGACGCGGCAGCGGAGGCAGCATGGGCGGAGATGGAGCTGCATGCGGAGAACGAGGAGGAGGGAGCAGCTCCGCTGCCTCTCAAGGCTCAGGGGGTGGACAAGAAGAAGATCAACAGAACCCTCCTGCGAAGGAGGAGGAAGGCAGCGCAGGTAGAGCTCGCATGCCTAAGGAGGGGGAGGGTGAGGAGGAGGAGGAGGGACAGGAGGACGAGAAAGAAGAGAGCAGAGTGAAGGCTGGGGAGGGTAGGAAGTTGTTGTTTGATGAATGTGGGAACAATTTCGGAGGCAGGAGGAGGAGCAGTGGCAGGAGGAGGGGCGGGACGAGGACGAGGACGAGGACGAGGACGAGGACGAGGACGAGGACGAGGACGAGGACGAGGACGAGGACGAGGACGAGGACGAGGGGGGGGGACGAGGACGAGGACGAGGGGGGGGACGAGGGGGACGACGAGGACGAGGACGAGGGGGGGGACGAGGACGAGGGGGAACTGACGAGTGTGACAGAAGGCGGAGGGGAAGGACAAGTCGTGGGCCGGAAAGATCAGCTCGAAGCCCAAGAGACACGCGCATCTCTCACAGATGCTCGACAAGAACATCGACCCCGAAGATTGTCCCGCCTATGGCAAGAGACCAAAACCTGGAAGGTGATGCCTCCTCCTCCTCCTCCTCCTCCTCCTCCTCCTCCGCTACATCCTCTTCACCCTCCATGTCGTCGTCGTCGTCCTGTTGTCGCTTCTTCCTTCTGCTCCTGATTCTTCTGCTCTTCCTGCTGCTGCTCCTCCTCCTCCTCGTCCTCCTCCTCCTCCTCCTCCTCCTCCTCCTCCTCCTCCTCCTCTTTCTCCTTCAGCCACTGCTCCTGCATTAGTAGCTCCTCCTACTCCCCCTCCCCCTCCCTGTCCTCCTTCTCCCTGTTCTCCTCCTCTCCTTCTCTCTCTCCTTGTCCTCCTCCTCCTCCTGCTGTCCCGGCTCGTCCTATCTCCCTCCTCACTCGAGTTTCTGCAGGCACGTGAACAAGAAGCGCAAGGTCGGAAAGCACTTTTATGACGAGGTTGACGTCAAGGGGAAGAGGAAGAAGAAGGGAAGAGACTAAGAGGTGGGGAGGGAGCAGGAGCAGGAGAGGGAGAGATACAGTGAGAGCAAGATGGAGGAAGAGATGAAGAGCAACAGAGAAAGAGGCAACACATGTAACATTTCTTCAAACTTTAACAAAAAAACTTCTTGCAGAGAAAAGAAGGAAAGAGGGGTTTGCCAATAAACAAGGAAAGAACATCGAATCGCATTCCCCACACCCTCATCTCTTGTTGAACTGTGCGGAGAACAATCTTTTTACCTGCAATCCCATCAAATCCCGTCGTCCTCTTCATTCTACCCACACGCCCCCCTCCCCCTCTGCTCCTGCTCCTGCCCTTGCTCCTCCATTCCCCTTGTTTTCTCCTCCCTCGCTCCCTCGCTCCCTCCTCCCTCTACTCTCACCTCGATCGCCGTCAACGCCTGAGCCGTGCCCATGTTGCTCACTCCCGCTCGTGGCGTCACAGCCCTGCCTCCTCCTTACCCTCTTCATCAGCGCTACTGGCAGACGCACCTGACGGACTTGGCAGGGGAGGAGGCGGCGGCGCACATGGCGGTGCGAAGTCGATCAGACCAGCTGCTGCCATCGCGCTGGGAGGGAGTGAGACCCTGGTCGACAGCCTTGAGCTCTGTCGCTCGTTCCTCCAGGCAGGTCACTTCCATCGAGTTGTAGAGCTGCCAGGAAGGTGAGGAGAAGAGCTGGAGGAGAGTGATGGAGGCGGAGCAGAAGAGGAAGTTGAGATGGAGAGAGAAGAGCAGGGTAGGAAGGAATGAAGTTCAGAAGTTCAAGGAGGGAGAGGAGGAAGAGGAAGAAGAGAGGAAGAGAGGAGCAAAGAGAGGAGGAGGAGGAGGAGGAGGAGGAGGAGGAGGAGGAGGAGGAGGAGGAACGGAAAGTTTTCACCTGTGCGCACAGACCGAAGGCATGGGAGAAGAAAGATTGGACGGTATAGATGGGAGAAAAGTGCTTCGACGAATACCTGTAGACTAGGTGACCGAGCATATGTAGACGTTTCAAGAACCTGATGGTCAGAGCATAACAGTCCGGAACTTTCCCTCCCATCCACGCCTGCTGCTCCAACCCGTTCTGATCGGGACCCGAACCCTCCTGTCGGGAAGCCCTGTCAGGTCTAAGAGGAGACCCAGAGAAGCAGCAGGAGGGAGGAGTAGGAAGATGAGAAGATGGCAGCACGTTCAGCAAAGCGAAGGAGCAAGGAGGAGGAGGAGGTGGTGGAGGAGAAGTTTCAGCAGCAGCAGCAGGATCGACCTCAACAGGCCCAACAGGAGCCAGGAAGGGGAGGATGCCCTGCCCATTGCTCGAGACGCCCTCAGGGAACAAGACGACAGGCCCGCTGAGGCTGCTCTTGCTGTTCGCCACCACATGGGAGATACTCTCCAACCCCCTCCTGTCGGCGATGGAAGGGAAGCCGACGATGAGGCGGATGGCGCCGAGGGGTCCTGTCCTCAGCACCTTCCCCACTGACTTGCCCTTGTCCTGGACAGGGAACACGAAGACGGGGGAGAAGCGGAAGCAGAGGTAGAGGACGTCTACGTAGGAGCAGAGAGTGGAGAGGAGGATCGACCCTGAGCTGGCGCTCTTCAACGGAGGCCATCCAGTCTGCTTCGCCCCTGCTCGTGAGACAGTCACTGTCTTCTTCTTGGGATACCCAGCGGGGATCCACCAAAACCTGGGAGGGCAAGTAGTGAGGATCGAGGAGGAGGAGGATATCGGAAATAAGTCACCCGAGGAGGAGGAGGAGGAGGCGACAGCAGACGACATCGACGATCCTGATCATCGGCCGCCGCAGGAATGCAATAGGGAGCAGCTCGAAGATGCTCCTGACCAGGATGAAGAGGAGGAATAGGATCGCACAGACTGGGAACTTAACGAGGCCCAGACACAATCCGATGAGACCCCTGAAGACTTTGAGTAGGATGTTCTTGGGGCGTACAACCTGTGATGCAGGTTTCAGGTAGGGAAGGTCATGTCATCCTGATAACCACCACATGCGATTCAATCTTTGACCCTGACAAGAATCTCTCGTGCTTTCCTATCCCACATCCTCCTCGTCCTCGTCCTCGTCCTCGTCCTCGTCCTCGTCCTCCCTCCTCTTCCCTCACCTTCTCCGGCATGAACGGCATGATGCCGCTCGCCGGATCCTCGAAGCTCCTGAACTTCTCCATGCTGTCGGCCGCCTTGCCACCACTATGCTGTAACGGAAAAGTAACCACTTTTGTAACCGATGAACGGAAATTGATAACGATTCTGTAACGCATTGTAACCTTCAGCGAGCGAGCGCAATGCAGGCTTGGCCAGGGCATTGGGAGAACAGATGAAGAAGGCGAGAGAGATGAGAGACGAGGGTGAGTGAAGGGAGTTGGAAGAGTGAATGAGAGAAGGAAGTTGAGAGGAGCTTGATACGAAGACAAAGAGAAGAGACATCTCGTCAACCCTGTTATCGCTATGTCAACGAGGATCTACCTCGGTGTAATCTGGTTCTTCGTGGCTATGGAAATCAAGCAAAGTTGCTCAACAACGGCGGATGTTTGGATCTCTAAGAATAATGGAATAGCAGCGAGGGCAACCTTTCAGGCTCGCAAGTCTCATCGTTGGCTGCGATTGCGTGGCGGGATGCCGAATGTAGGCATGGAAAATTGGACCAGGTTCAGTAAATACACATCAGCATATTCTTTGAAAATTGTTTTTCTCCTCTTCGTTCTCTTTCTTCAGCATCGCAAAGCTGACGGATCTGATCGCAGTGACTGGGATCGCGAATGTTGGAATGAATCGAACCCGAACATAACGAGCCCATTGTTTGTCCCCAAGGTGGGTCTTAGAGAGAGATTCTCTTGCCAAGGACCAGCATGTAACGAGGCCCATCTTGCAGGGGAACTGGACGGAAGAAGACTTTGAGAAGGCCAGGAAGTAAATTTGACTGCATGTTTTTGAGCACTGTCTGAGGTCGGTCCCCTCAGCGACCCTCGTCATCAGAACGAGTTGTGTCAGTACATGATCAAAAGAGAATACGAAAGATTGAACGGCAAGTTCTTGCTGGCAGTGCATCATGCTCGTTGCTAACAGTATTATCGCAGGTATTCCTCACAGTTATGACCCGAACAAGGAAGATCCGTGGTTCGGTGGGTGCTCGTGCTGTTTCGCAGCCACGACGAAATCAGTTTGTGATTGTGAGGTTTGAAGGGGTACGAGGCGAAGGGGGACCAGAAGTGTTTGGGGATGATCCTTTTTCGGGAGTGAGTTAGGTAACAAGCTCCCGGACTGATGCTGACCCTTTGCAGCTTCCTGGTAGATCCAACCAGTCCCTCAGGGAGGATCCCAAGTATCGCAAATATCTGCAGGGCCTGGCATGGCATGTGAGTGTTTGCCTCGGAACCAACTCCGTCTGCTCTTAGGGATCCGGATGTCGTGCCGTGGAATGTGACCTAACGATGCAGGCCAACAACACAGTGGATGAGTTTCGAGCGATAGAGCTGATGACGGCCCTTGCAACGCTGCAAGAGTTACAAGTGTGTTCAATCCGTGTATGATGTCAACCCTCATTCAATCTCTCATAGATTTACGATTTTGAGAAACCCGTCAAAGAGCTTTTCCCTCTAAGGTACCGTGCCATCAATGTTTCACTCTTCATCATTCTGACATGTGTAAAGGGACGACGAGTATAAAGGACCTCAGTTCCGCAGCCAGGAACAACGGGAAGCAGGTTTGTGGCAGCATGTCGTCCCTTCCTACCATCTGACGTGGCTCGGACGCAGCTGCTGCTCTCCTTTACAAGGCCATCACAACCTTCCTCGGACCTGAGTACCCTCCCTTGGAGATCGACTTCATGGAGCAATGCATAGAAGATACTTTTGACGATTCGCAGTAACTGCTTCAGCCTCCTGTGCTGCTCCTCATCCTCCTACGGGTGAACCAAGAAGCCGTGCAATGAGCCTGAAACGGTCATGCCTGATTGGTCCAAGCACTGAACGTTTGAACTTTATGCTTGTACTTGTCAATCCCTGAGATACATCAAGAGGGAAACTTAAATCTGACAGTATTGAAATGGAATGATCGATCTTCTCCAAATCAAGCATCTGCTAGTCCCACTTTCTCCAATTTCCCAGTTCTGATTGTGAGCACCGGAGAGCACATGGCTGGCACAGCTCAGCAGATCTTGACCAACCAACAATCATGACAAGATATACTCTTGCACTGTGTGTGGATTCTAGTTCATCCAGAGCTCACAAAGCTGCCATGGAAGTCTCCCGATGTATCCAAGGAGGGATAGCTGAGGAACAGAATCAATTTATGCCGCCTGACGCAAACAGCTCCTGAGATAATCGACGCAGCTTTCCCTCCTGCCAGCAAAACTTTAGAACAGGGCACTGCATCGGCACACGCAAAACAACTTGTTTCTCATAGCCAACCTCAGCGGTGTGTAACCATACATGTTTGGTGATCTGTTTGCTAAGAATGAGACTTGATAATGAGAATGGTAGAGATATCGAGGACCTGTAATCCGCGTTGTTTTCTACGAGTATCTTCAAACATTCCAAATTTCCCAGTGCAGCGGCATAATGAGCAGGGGAGCTGAGAGACTTGTCCTGGGAAGATACACTGCCCTTATTCATGACGAGCTCAGTCAACTTCTTGACATCCCCTCGTTCTGCAGCGACATGCAACTCTGATTTCTGAAAGATGGTATCCCATCTCTCATTGGATGACGACATCGCTTGTCGGGAGGCGACCTGATCAACTACAAACCGTCGATCCGATGCTCAATTCTATCCCGACGATGCTTGTTCCTCCTGTCCTCCTCGTCTCCTTCTCCTTCCTCCACTTGCCCGACTTCCTTCAACACAGCTCGTCCCTCTGCTCCTCTTCCTCTGCCTCTGCCTCTGCCTCTGCCTCTGCCTCTGCCTCTTCCTCTCTCTCTCTCCCCTTCCTCTCACTCGAAAAATTTCTTCACCTGCCACTCATCCACATGCATCTAGGAAAAGGGGGTAGTTTGAGTTATTCAGGGGGGTAGTTTTGGTATCTGAGGGGGTGGGGGTAGCCCATTGTTCTGGAAAATGGCCAGCACGAGAGCTGGGGAGATGATGTGGAGAGAGAGGGGGGGGGGGGGGAGGAAGACGAACAGGAGGAGGACGAGGCGGATTCAGCTCACAGCAAGATTCTTGTGTTTGTGTTTGTATGAATCAAATTGGAAGCAGAATCAGGAGCAGGAGCAGGAGCAGGAGCAGGAGCAGGAGCAGGAGCAGGAGCAGGAGCAGGAGAATGGCTAGCAAGAAATCACAGATGAGGTCCTTGATTGATTGACATAGGAAGGATTATGATTTTTAATGCCGTGATGCGTTTCATGTTCATGAGCTCACTTCACGATGAACAGCACAAGAACCATGGCTGATAGCAGCGAATACTCGGCAGTTGCTACTGATGAAAACGTCAAGGAGCTTGTCTTGCAAGAGGGAGAAGATATTGATTACAGGATTGTATTTGGTTTCTACTTGCTCGCAGATATCAGTAAGACCATCTGTGCATTGCTAAGTTCCGCAGCGACTAAATGTTTGCTTCAGTCTTCGTCTTGTTGTTTTTGTTCGCACGAAAAGATGGATACTGGGTGGTTGTAGCGCCCTTCCTTCCTCTTACATTCTGGATGGGTATGAAGGTACAGCAACCCGAATCTCTTTAACTTAGTGATGATGGTATTTTCACAGGTGAAGAACCAATTGGAAAATCAAAAGAAAAAAGTAAAACAGAATGACTATGCCTATAGCCATCTTCAAATCTTTATGAAGACAGCTTGATTGGTTTTGATGTATTGTAATTTAAAGCAGTTCCTTGCATCTGCGAACTGAAACGATTTACTTTGTTAAGATTGAAGAGAGAAGAGCAGCAAGAATGAATTTCAATGTCTCACCAAACATCAGGTCGTCTTGGGCTGAATATGCTCGATTGAGGATGAGGATCTTCTCATCTTGTCTCACTGCTTTCCATCTAAGATTATTCGCCTGCTATCAGCATCAGCTCCCTCACGCCCCCGTACAGTAAAACTCACTGTTGGGCCCTCGACCAATCCAGAATTTTCAAGAGCATCTATCCTACGAAGCAGCGAAGCGCAAACGTCGACGGTCCATGGTCTGGAAGAAGACAGGATCATGTCCACGAAACTGCAGCAGCTCGTTCACATGTCTCGAGGTTGTGTGTAGCTTCGTGTCACGTTGACTTGCCCCGGCTCTTGCATCAACGGGACATGTGCCGGGGTCGCAGATGTCTTGCTCTCCTTGTGGCTGATCTCTGACAAGTTGATCTCATCTCCTCCCAGTCGACAACCGAAGACTATCACAACATACCTCCCGGTAAGTTGAAAGATGCCGGCGCTGCACCGAAAACTTGTTCGAGTTCTGCATTGAACTCGTCGACGGCATCGTAGCCATGCACGCTCTTCGTCCTGCCATCGTCTGCTGACGACTCCATCCATCTCACAGCCATGTCCGGCAACTCTCCTCGCGCTAAAACTCTTCCTCTCACTGTTCTTCCTCCTCTCATCCAGCCCATCATTCGCCATGCCTTGAGCATTTCTTGTTATGAGGTAGAATACCACAGGGGGTGGGGTACTAAAAGGGATTCGAGGGGGTGGGAGCGCAATTGAAATTGAAATAAACCAGACCCGCCTCTGTGATATATTTAGGAAATATTGAAAGGCAGAAAAATTTGTTAACAAATATCTAGGGCAGCGAAACCTCGATCAAAGATGGCTGAAATGCCGCACACCTGAAGCTGCGGGCCTGGGCCATGCAGTCGGGAGGAGGCGAACTGGTGAGAGTGGGATGTGATGACAGAGGAGGAGAAAGGAGGGAGGAAGGATGAGAGAGGAGGAAGGATGAGAGAGGACGGAGGACGGAGGACGGAGGAGGGGGAGGGGGGGGAGGAGGAGCGAGCAGCGAGCAGCGAGGAGAGAGCGAGGCGAGGAGAGGAGGAAGAGGAGAGAGGAGAGAGGAGAGAGGAGGA
>NW_005434667.1:214597-219925 GCF_000315625.1 Guillardia theta CCMP2712
GGAGGAGGGGAGGGGGGGGAGAGAGGAGCGAGCAGCGAGCAGCGAGGAGAGAGGAAGGGGGAGGGAGGAGAGAGGAGAGAGGAGAGAGGAGAGAGGAGGAGGAGGAGGAGGAGGAGGGGGAGGGAGGAGAGATGCAAGGGAGGAGGGAGGAGGGGGGCGAGTGAGAGGCGAGAGATTGGAGGGCGGAGAGTGGATGGATACGAGAAGAGGAGACAAGAGCCCTTCAGGAGGTTGTGCGGTTCTCTTGAAACCTGCTGCTTGCAGCCTTGGGCATTGACCCCAGAGACGGAGGATCCTGACGATGCAAGTAAGAAGAACACTCTTTATTGAAAATTGTTCTGAAAGAAGCTTTGCAGATGGGGAGGATGATTATGGTTTTGCAAACATTGAGGTTATCCGTGCATGGAACCTGTCCTGCTCGTTTTCAATCTTGATCGGTGCACACAGGACGATTTGGCGAGGTATGGCAAGGACGACCTGATAGCCGAAGCGTTGAGGAACGAGGCTTCCGACCTCAGGTGAGACCGCGAACGGGAGTGTGATTGATGACAAAGGAGCTGCTCTCTTTCAAGACTCTCATGTTTGACGTCAGGAAATTTGCCAAGAGGATCGAAGGAGATCTCCGCAAGGTGACTTCCTCTTGCTGGATGAGACTGCAGTCGTTAAATGAGGTTGCAGGTCGAGAGAGAGTCGATATCAGACTACGTGCAAGAGAGCGAGAATCTTGCAAAGCTGCACATGAAGATTAAGGACTGTGACGATGTGCTGGCGAACATGCAGGTAGATCGGTTCATCTCATCTGAGAAGCCCTGAGAACAATATACTGCAGTCCCTCCTTGGCAGCTTCCAATCCGACCTCGGGAAGGTATAGAGTATCCAAAGACTTTGCTGATATCTGACATGTTGCAAGGTCAACATGGAGATCAAAAGCCTGCAAGAGCGAGCGACGGACCTCTCTGTGAAGACAAACAATCGCAAGAAGGTCGAGAGTCAGCTGGTGGGTCGAATAGATAATATGCTGGTGTCTTCGGAACTTATCGAGAAGATCACCGAGACAGAGGTGGTCGTTATCGTCCCTTTCTGCCTTTTGACTTGTCGCGGTCATTCTTGTCGATGTTGGTTTCAGGTCTGTGATGCATACATGGAATATCTCCTCATGTTGAGGAAGAAAGTTAGCTTCGTAAACAGTGAGAAGGCAAAGGTAAGTTCTCACAACAACAACAACAACAACAACAACAACAACAACAACAACAACAACAACAACAACAACAACAACAACAACAACAACAACAACAACAATTGACCCAGCATGCAGGAGGTCGGTTGCAACGCGTATGTGAAGCCTGTGCTGGAGATGCTGCGTCTGAAAGCTGTTGAGAAGGTGAGGGTACGGACATGAGTTGCATCTCTAACAACCTTGTATCAGATCAGGAGTTTTTTACTCCACAAGATTTATGCTCTTGGGAAGCCCAAGACTAACTTCCAGATCTTACAGCAAGTGCGCTTAATGCAAACAGATAAGATGCAAATATCTCACACAATCTAATGCAGAACGTGCTGATGAAGTTTAAGTATCTCATCCAATTCCTACACGATCATGATCAGGTCAGTGAACAGAAACAGCTGTCCATCGCTTTCAGCTGTTGTTGTTGTTGTTGTTGAACCCTAACATTGTGGTTATTAGGAGATTTACCATGAGGTTTTGGAAGAATACATCAACACCATGGGGCAGATCTACCTGCAGCACTTCAAAGCGCACACAAGGCACCTGTGTCGATGCCAAGTGAGAATTTTGAGCGATCAGGACGGTGAAGGTGTTGATCTTCGCTGCAGGTTGAGACAATGACGATATCAGACACGATAGTTCAGGTTTCAGGACATGAGAATGATTGCTCTGTTTGTTGAGAGGCATGTGGCAGACCGAAGAAAGCATTTCGTTCTCCTCTCCCGTTGCCGTTCGCTCGCTCTTCTCCGGTGAAGAAAACAGCAGAACTTTGACGGGAGAGTCTGAATTGTTCTTGTGACATTCAGTTCCTGCACTTGGGGGCATTGCAAACATGGGTGAGTTTGAAGTTTAGGTGAACTCGTTGATGATGTTCAGGTGCACATAGGATGTGATTTGCGATGTTGATGAATTTACTGATGTTTGTTGAAATGAATATGCTGATCATACGTGCATACCTGTTGACTGAACGTTCTGATGTTTGTTTGCAGTTGGCGCAAGTCAGCCTGCTCCGATGGCAGACCGATCAAGAGATACGAGGTGACAAGAATGCTTTCAACCTCCTCCCCGTCTTGTTGTTTTCTCCATCATCTCTTTCTCCCTCCTCTTCCTCCTCACCCCGCGCTCCACAGCATCTTCTGCCTTGGAGATCGAGATTGTGTCCTCAAGGTGAAGTCGAAGTTAGCTCTGCGCCATGACGTGCTGACAGTCGGCAGGGAGACGGAGTTGACGTGTTGATGCGAGTGAGAGACGCTGAGAGAGAGAAACCATGACGATGATGTCTGTGTTGCAAGGTGGTGGCGGAGAAGGGCAAACAGCGACCGGAGGTGAGTGAATGAGGGATTAGAAAGGAGCAGGAGCAGGAGCAGGAGCAGGAGCAGGAGCAGGAGCAGGAGAGCAACAACGGGGATGATCTGCTTGCAACGAATTGTTGAAATTGTTCGATCAGGTTGTTTTCAAAGGAGCCCTGATGCTGGTCACATCAGGCGCCTCGTCCGAGCAGGTGAAGGAGGAGGAGGTGGACGAGGTGGAGAAGGAGGAAGAATATGATATGATTTAGATGTTCATTTCCGAGTTCTTTCAAAGTCCCAACGTTCTGGGGAAGATCTTCAAACCTGTGAGAAAGGGCGGGAGGTTTTGAATCAGCTCACTGTGCTCGCCAGGCGTTCTCAGTCATCGACGAATTCTTCAAGTGGACTCGTTGGGGCAGAAGACATGTACTGACATGCTGTCAGGGCCCAGATAGAGCAATGTTTCGACCCTCTAGGGCTCCTGCTCATGATCCGGGTGACTCGCTAGAGAGTTTTATGCTTCAGCTTGATAGTTTTGTTGTGTTTTCAACTTGCCGTCAGCATTTGCGATGTCGGAGGGTCGGAGGTTTGGCGGCTGATGTGTCCCCCAGGTCACTCAGGAGATGAGGAACAAACTGGAGCAGCTGCAGCTGAATAATCTCTTCCCTTTCGTGGACTCGATCATCATGATCTTGTGGCCGAGGTGAGCAGCTTCAACTGCTCCTATCGCCATAACAGGAAGTCGTCAGGTTCAAGAGCCTCCTCGACGTTCAGATGGGTAGGAAACCCTCCTCCTCCTCCTCCGCTTCCTCCTCCTCCTTCTCCTCCTCCTCCACCACCACCACCACAACCACCTTTTGCTCCTCCTCCTCCTTGGCCAGCTCCTCCTCCTTCTCCTCATCCTCATCCTCATCCTCCACCTCTTCCGCGTCCGCCTCCCCCGTCATGACCTGTCGCTGAAGGGACTGGCAGGTACCGTGAGGAGCGCGAACGCTAGCGCACTTATCAGCGAGGTGAGGAGGAGGTGATAGCGCTCGGGGTCTGATGTGCGTCAGGGATGCGAGAAGTATCCTCATCATGTTACCCGGCGGTATGCAGAGCTGACAGCCTCCCTGATCCAACTGAGGAATGCAGGTGGGCGTGTAAAGATGATGATGATGATGATGATGATGATGATGATGATGATGATGGTGATCTCATAATTGTAATTGTGATTTTGATTTGGGTGATTCGTCATTCTACTCTTGGGCAATTTTTTTTGCCCAGTTCCTCTTTCCCACCACTTACCTCCTCCTCCTCCTCCTCCTCCTCCTCCTCCTCCTCTCCCTCAACAACAACAACAACAACAACAACAACAACAACAACAACAACAACAACAACAACAACAACAACAACAACAACAACAACAACAACAACAACAACAACAACAAGCTTCTTCTCCTTCATTCTCACTGATGCCGCAGCCTCTGCTGAGATGCTCGATCACTCTCTCAACTTCATGAGAAGTGAGATCGACAGTTTGATGATCCGGTGAGACAGCAAAAGATGTGAAAGTTGCTGACGTACATGTCAGCATGTCTCATTGCTTCAAGAACTTCCTGAGACAACACATCTTCATCATCAACCAGGTCCGGGCTGACATGCTGAACCACTTGTTCCTTCCCGACCCTCATCATGTCATGATCCCAACCATTTTCATGTGTTTCCAGCGTCGATCCTGTTGCCTGATGTCAAACTCGCTTTCCTTCTACATTCTTAGTTCCCTCCTCGTCCTGCTCCTCCTCCACCACTGATGACTGATCTACAGGTCGACGCCATCATCACCACCTACGTCGACCGATCACTGCCCGCTGACTGTGAGCTGTTCCCTCCTCCTTCAGCTCGCGTGAGTTTGCGGCAGGTCAAACTTTCTTCCACCAAAAGCTGGAGTCAGAGATCAACATCTTCGTGGAGGAAGAACTTGTGGAGCGGTAGAGGAGGAGGATGGGCAAAGGGGCGGGAAGGCGGGTGGGAGAGGAAAGGCAGAAAGTGGAGAGGGAGGAGGAGGAGGAGGTGATGAAAGGGCATAGATGGATGGCAACAGTGAAGCAAGAGAAACTTTACAGGCCAAGAGCAGGAGCAGGAGCAGGGGCAGGGGCAGGGGCAGGAGCAGGGGCAGGGGCAGGGGCAGGAGCAGGAGCAGGAGCAGGAGCAGGAGTGGAAGAGAGATGAAACTGATTCGTGATGGATTCCTTAAAACAGCTTTGGCCCGATCGTCAAATTTGTACAACAGGTAAGATGAGCATGGAAGAGAATTCCTTGGGTGACCAGAGTTTTAGTTTGAGGATATGTCAGACAAGCCAGGAGCAGGAACAGGAGCAGGAGCAGGAGCAGGGGCAGGGGGGGTTTGCAAAATTCCCCTCTCGACGGCTGCTCCTCTCGTTCAGGTATTCGAATGTCAAACAATCTGCTCCTAGAATGATTTTCTTTCACCTTGTCTTCTTGATTCTCTCCTGCCAAAGTTCGTTCGCCCCTTTGCCCTCTTCGTTTCTTCCCTTTCCCTCATCCCTCTTCCTCCTCCTCCCATCCTTCACTTCCGCTACATGTTCTTAATGTGTTTTCTCAAGGGGTTTGCATCCTCTTGGAAAAAAGGCATCGAGAGTATCAACTTGGATGTGATGGTACTGCTTCCCTTCCCCTCCCTGCATCGTCTTTCTCCTCATCGTAACTCCTTCCTCAACCACGAGGGGGGGGGGATAAAGAAGGTGCTTCTTCACGTTAGCAATATCCTGGTGATTTAACCATCTGCCGAGGAAATTCCAGGGGCGGCTCTTC
>NW_005434667.1:220025-303292 GCF_000315625.1 Guillardia theta CCMP2712
CCTCCCTCCCCGTTTCATTTCTACCACATCATTCTCTCTCTCATCCTCATCCTCCGCCTCATCCTCCTCCTCCTCCTCCTCCTCCTCCTCCTTCATCTTCACCTTTCCGTTCCCGTCGATGTCGATGGCCTCAAGCATACTGCAAGCACCAGTCAATCCTCCTCCTCTTGGCTCTCTCCTCCTCCCTTCTCTCCCCCCTTCCTCTACCTGTCGATCAGCTGCTCCGAGGGCTCTTTCCCTGCAGCAGCCTGTCAAGGAGGGGAGGAGAACGAGGACAAGGACAAGGACCAGGACCTAGGAGGATGAGGAAAAATGGAGGAGGAGAGGGTTACCGAGCTTTCGGGTGACCGCCATGGTAATCTCCTCTCTATCAAGGTAGCCGCTTCCATCGGCATCCAGGTCTTCGAAGTTCCCAAGCCCCAGCCAGATCTCCTGCGATCCGTCGTCAACCTCTCCTCCTGCTCTCTTTCTCCCTCCCCTTCTCTCCTTCTGCTCTTCCTCTCTCCTCTCTCCTCTCTCCTCTCTCCTCTCTCTCGCTCTCTCGCTCTCTTACCGACGCCTTATGCTCGAGAACAAGTTTGAACGCGAGAGAGAAGACGTTCTCATCTGCTCGCAAGGTCAACCTCTAACCCTCCTTCTCCTCCTTCCTCCTCTTCCTCCCTTTGCCCTTCTGCTCCCTCCAGTCCTCCTCTCCCTCACTACCAGGAAGTAGCAGTGGGTTCTCCTTGGCCCACGCAACGAGCGGCTTGATGTCGCAGAAACCTGTAGCCTTTATGAGCTCCTCACCCTCCTTCCTTCTCTCCTACCCCTCTACCTCAACGTTATCATCGACCTACTCCTCCTCCTACTACTACTACTACTACTCTACTACACGTTGTATTCCTCATCCTCATCCTCATCCTACTTCTATCTTTATGTCTTTTTCTCCTCTTGCCTGCCAGGAGGTTGCGAGGAAGCGCGACGTTGAAAGTGTCTTCGTCCCGAACTCTCTTGCCTGCGATAAGCATCAGAAACAAGACGAGGGGAGCCATCGAGGTAAGTGAAGACGAAGTGAAACAGCAGGTAGCAGGTAGCAGGTAGCAGGTAGCAGGTAGCAGGTAGCAGGTAGCAGGTAGCAGGCAGGAGGTAGCAGGCAGGAGGGGTCAGGATACCATGGACATGGGTTAGGTTGTTTTCATCGTCTATCGTCATGGAGGGATCGCATTGGAGAAAGCCTCTCTTTTCCATGTGCACAGGCTGAAAGTTTTGTTCAAATCCCATCCCTGAAATTTTCAAATCTCTCTCATATATACTCACCCCCTCCCTCGAAAACTTGACAGCTTCCTTAATGACCTGTATACAAGTCATCCACCTACTCCCTTCTCCCCACTCTCTCTCACTTCTCTCCCCCTTTCTGCTTCACTCGATTATTGCTCTTTCCTTCTTCCCCACTTTCACTCTGTCCCGATTACATCCCTTCTCCTAATTTTTGCAACCCCCCCTCCCTCCTTGATCCTGCCTCCTTCCGCAAGTAACCTCTCCTCCCTTCCTCTCTTCCCTTCCTCTCCTCCCTTCCTCTCCTCCCTTCCGCTCCTCCCTTCCTCTCCTCTCCTCCCCTCTCCTTCACCTTCCCAGGCATCTCCACCACCACCATCTTGGTCGGAAACGGCAGCTCAGCCTGTAGCTCCCTGCTCCTCCGTCATTCTCCCCGCAGACGACGCTTCCTCTCGTACATGTAAGTGATCTTCCCGCTCGGGTAATCCCTGCTCCCTCCTATCGTGGCCCCGTTGATCATGGCGCAGTCAGCTCCGAGCTCGACCCGGCAGGCCCTGCAGGACCTTGAGGAGAGGACGGGGGGCAGGGGCCTAGAACTCACTCGCATATCAGAGATCCTACGGTCGTCTGCATCAGCCTCGTCCCCTTGGAGGAGAGGGGAGAGAAGATTGAATCTCGGCCTACCACACAGACGCTCTCGTTCTGCAGCACGCTGCCAAGAGGTGAGGACAAGGGGAAGAGAGGGAGCGGAAACCTTAGGACGTGGAGATGCTTGTCAAGCACGTCAGCCATCTCCTTATCATGCTCCATGTTGGTGATATCCTGTATCCTCGTGTCCTTGTAGATCACTACTTGCCCCTGCGACTCGTCCTTCTCGATCCAAAGGTCGCAGATGGCGACGTTCTCGCAGTTGCAACCGGCCTTGACGATCGTGCACTCGTTCACATCTCTCACAATCACTTCGTGCTCGTGACCCCCGAGGATCACGGGGAAACCAAACTCCTCGCTCGCGAGCTTCACATCCGAAGAAAGGCTCTGATGCGTCAACGGGACTACCAGGTCTACCTTCTCCTTCCGCAACTCCTCTGCTATCTTCCTCGCGCACGGCAAGATCTCTTCGATCGTGTGCCCCTTGAACGTCGAGTCTCTGAACGCTCCTGGCTCCTGC
The DNA here is from genome assembly GCF_000315625.1 of Guillardia theta CCMP2712. Taxonomy (NCBI): domain Eukaryota; class Cryptophyceae; order Pyrenomonadales; family Geminigeraceae; genus Guillardia; species Guillardia theta. The sequence goes on from NW_005434667.1 coordinate 222,448, forward strand.
AGCACGAGGCCCAACAGCCCGAGCTTGACGCCTCCCGCCGTCGTCACCACGTCGAATCTCTTGGTGAGGTCGGGAAACAAGGAGGGCATGTTGGAGTTCAGCCAGACCCCTCGGAACTCTCCGACGCGCTTCGAGAGCTCCTTGAGGTTCAGGTCGGCCTCATGGTTCCCGAAGCAGACGTGAGTCACCTGCAGCCGCTGGGGATCACGGGGAGGCTGCGGCAGGTAGCCATGAAGAGACTTACACCGAGATGGTTGAGACAGTCCACCATGGCGCGACCCTTGTCGAGCGGCGAGAGAGCATTGGGCGAGACGAAGTCTCCGTTCAACACCTGCAGCAAGACAAGTGAGACGACGAGACCGACGACCTCGCGCCTACTGTAAGAGTGAGATGCGGCCCGGCACGGAGTTGCTTGAGGAGCCTTGCGAGCGCCGGAAAATGTCGAAACTTTGGGTTTGAGGAGAGCAAATCATCAGCAATATGGCTGACATGTCGAGTTGATACCTCGTATACATCGTTGAAGCTGACGATCCGTATGAGCTCCCTTCCTCCCTTCATGTCGAACTGAACTCCCCTGTTGGACTGTTGTGCTCAGGATCTTCTCCTCCCAGTCTTCCTACTCGCGACTCACAAAGAAGCTCTTCCTCTCCCTCTTCCTCTCGCTGCTCTCCCTCTCTCCTGCTTCTCTCCTTCGCTCTTCCGCTCCCTTCTCCTACACCCCTTCCCCCGTCTCCCTTACCGTCTCCTTCCCCACAAACCAAAAAAGATTTTTTATCTTTTCTTTTTAGCTTTTACGGGGGCCGAAAAAAATGCTGGGGAGACCCTGCGCTCGGATGAGGTAAGTGAGAGGCGGGGGGATGGGGAGGAAGAGAGCATGTCGGGTGTTGGAGATGTCAGACTCCAAGGATGCAGTAAGATGGTTGGAGGCGGACATGGCAGAAGGGAGGTTGAGATACAGTGAGTGACGAGGGACTGCTCTTTGGTGTTTGTGCCTGATGAGTGTGCTACGTGCGTGTTGTTTTGTTGCTACTCTGCAGGACATCTTGTGATTTTTGGCATTTCAAATGCATCTGTGCTGTTATTTGCTTTACAAAAGCATTATTCGTCTGTCACAGAGTAGACACTGCCTGCAACATTCCAACTGTGACCACAAGAATATTCGTTTCAAACCTGTCCTCCACAAACATGACCTTCGATCCTTTCTTATTCTAATCATGCTGTGTACACGCAGGCCTGCGTTTGTATCCTTGGTCATTCCATTCCGCTCCATCATCTTACACCAAATGTCATCATCAGCGTCGTCGAGCTCGACTTCAGATGGGTGAGGTTTGTGTTTGTGTTAAGCAGATTCATAACACATGGCTTCCAGGAATCAGCTGGTGCAAGAAGTGTTCTGGGAGAAGATGTGGACAAAGGATGGTATTCTACAGCCGGGCCAGGCGTTCGACATGGGACGTTGCAGTCCTGTCTTGACAAACTTGTTGAAACAAAGGGAGCAGACTTGCAAATCCAAGGACATGCACGTATGGAAGTGTTCTCATGCTAACTCGTATGAATACGTACAACAGGCGTTGGTTCCTGGATGTGGACGAGGATACGACGTCTTTGAGTTTGCTCGATTCGGTTACACGGCCCTGGGTATCGACTTGTCGACGACCGCGGTGCATGAAGCGACCAAGTCTGAGAGGATGTGAGGAAAGGGTTTTGCTCTGATTCCAAACAGGTTGAAAGATGAGATCTCTGCAAAGGAAAAGCTGCCGGGCGACGCAAGCTTCTCCCTGCAGAACTTCTACGAGCTCCAGGTCGAGTTGAGACTCTACAACTTCCAACCTGAAAGCGCCTTGTGAAGCCGCCGAAAGAAGGTTTTGACATCATATGGGATTACACGTTTCTTTGCGCCATGCCGCCGGAATTCAGAGAGAAATGGGCAAAGAACATGAGACGACTCATCGCACCAGACGGCGAGCTTGTCACCTTGATCTATCCTCTAGGTGTTTCCTCCCCGCGTTTTTTCAGTAGGGCTGATAGGGGAGCAGGGGATTACGAGGGAGGGCCTCCCTACGCCATGTCGCGCGAGCTGGTCAGCAGCCTCCTCGAACCTCAGGCACTCTCCTCGAAGCTGAGAAAAGACGATGACGTGGTGCAGGGGTTCGAGTCGACTTACATGGAGCCGGTGACCGGAGGTCTGAGCCACCCGAGCAGGGAAGGAAAGGAGGTCTGTTCAGTGTGACAGAGTTCTGTTCGTCTAAGCGCTTGCTTCAAGGTTCTTGCTAGATGGAAGGTCAAGAACTGAGAATCAGAGCAAGAGTCTGCAACGTCAGCCTTCTGTCGACCATGACATCAATCATTGCGAGCAACATTGAATGACATTTCACAACCAGCTGAAACATCAATTTTCAACCGCTTGTGTCTCACCTGCTTCACCTCCACTCTAGATGCCCTCTTTGCACATTGCTCATGTCTCTTTTCTTCGTATCTCTTCTTGTCCTCGACGTCTTGATTCCGATTCGACCGAGACTGAGTGTTGATCTTGATAACAAAAGGACGAGGTAGAGCGACACGGCTCACAAGTAGGAGGACAGAGGCAATGCAGTTATCCGAACGGATCGAGAAGGTGGAAAAGAGAGATGACAGTGGTGATGGTGGAGTAGCGACGGTGAGGAGGAGGAGGAGGAGGAGGAGGAGGAGCAGCAGCAGCAGCAGCAGCAGCAGCAGCAGCAAGAGCAGCAGATGTCTCTGCCAGAGAGGTCTGTTGGCCCTTGAAGAATCGCAGGATAGTATCCTGTGGAAATTTATAGCAACCCCCTTTTTACATGGATATATTCATCCTTGGGTAAATTTTTTTTGGTCGCGATTTTGTACCTGTGGCCCTGACTAAAAGTTTTTACAGCATATTTGATATCTAATTTTACCTCATAAAACCATTTTGTGAAGCCATATCAGGATTTTATAAACAGTTTTAAGGTATTCTCTAAAACTACCGTTTGTAGGCCCCATCCCACCCCCACCCATTACTCATCTGTTGGTTTACTGGATATGAAGGGGGTGGGGTGGGGGGCCAGAAAGACGGAGACTGAGCGAAGACGCAGCGTCATGGAGGAGATGCTGTAGGAGGAGGAGGAGACAGATGAGGAGGACGAAGACGACGTCAAGATGAGAAGGAACGTGTGCAGATACAAGACGAGATGATGAGTAGTGCAGCAGAAGCATCCTCAGAGGTGGAAGAGACAGCACAAGGGCTAGAAGAGAATAGGATGATGAGGACTGGAATGGGCGGAACATTAGATGTAGATTGAGCAACAGTAGCTCATGGTAGGTGAGATAAAGTTTCCAATAGATGATGATTATGCTTCACCCTCGTAAAGATGCATAAAATGCAGGGTCAAACGCTGATGCAATCACGGGAGTGAAAGTGTTCTGAGGTGAAGCAAAGTGTGAATCTAAAAAGCGAGGAGATTGAAACATCAAGTTTCCTCGCCAACTCAGCAATGAAATAGACATAGAGCAAGAAACTCCACTAGCTGAGCTCAGAGTGGCAGGGACATTTCAATTTCATTGGACGAATGTTGAAAGCATTCAGCTGAATTGAGTTGCAGATCTGAAATCTTAAGAGGGCCTTGAAACGCGTGTCACCTAGATTGAAACTCTCAATGCCACAACGATGAAGACGCCAAGTCGATGAAGTAAGTCAGAAACTTGTCGGTTGTGAGGGCATCATGCAAAATCAAAACATGTCTCTGGACCAGTGGGGGAGTGAGCAGAGCAAAAGCTTCAAGCCCAATGAACAGATGCTGATCGGTCATGGGCAGATTGCTGGGCAACAGTTTGTGACTAACGGACAGACGAATCGTTCAGAGGTCGCTCACGATTCGCTTGTGAATGAACTCATGAATGAAGTCGAAGCCAAGCGCAATGAGCTCGAGCACATGACCATATCTGTGGTGCAGTGGAAGCAGAGCTTCAAAGATAAGTTGCAGCAAGAGAAGAACGAGATACAGCGAGACGCGGCGAGAGCGGAGGCCGTCCACATGTTCGATAAGACGATGCTGCAAGAGAAGATGTCTCAACGGATCCTCCATGTCTACCACCATCTCTGTACTGCCGTCGCCTTTCAGAAACTGAGAGAAAATCGCAAGCAGTCGCTGTGGTTGCAACGGGTGAAGGAGCTGAAGCACAATAACGAGAACCTCAAGGAGGAGCTCGAGATCGCCTCCTCCAACTCCCTCAACCTCTCCACGGACTTCTCTCAGAACGAGCTGGTGCAGCGAATCAACTCCTCCCTCTCTTGCTTGATCAGCATCGCCGAGGGCAACGACAACGAGCAGGAGGGAGGATGGGTCCTGTCCGATGTTGTCAGCGTCGGCAACGCGCTGGTGGCGGAGAAGCTTCGGAGTCTCCTGATGGTGATCAGAAAGTTGCGGGAGGATGAAGCTGCGCTGCAGCAGCAGGTCGAAAGTCTTTCGCGCGGTCACCCTGCCATCGCCTACCTCCAGGTGCCCCATGGAGTTTGAGGACAGAAGAGGCGAACTGACATGGTTGTTGTTAGGAGCGAGTGTCGGACCTGGAAAAGGAAGTGCTGTCTAAGAAGAATACCATCAGCTCTCTCAACCTGCGATTAGACACTGAACAAGAACTGCACAGAGAGATTCTGAGGACCAACTACGGTCACGAGGTAGCGATTTTCCAGAGCTCAAGGCAAGTCTGACCTGCTGCAGACCAAGTCTCTGGCCGAGAAGGTGCTGAAGTTGGAGGAGGAGAACATCACGCTGAGGAAGAAGCTACGGGAGTTTGAAGATTCCTTCGAGTACTACAACACCGTGGAGTCGGCAAAGATACCAGAGAATGCAAAGAACGAAAGAGATGGTCAAGATATGAAAGCTGGTGCATCTGCTGGATGTATGTAGTATCTTGCTCACTTTGGGATCCAGGGAACATGGACAAGAGGCTCAAGGTCTTGGAGGAGGAGTTGAGGATAAGGATAGTCGAATCTTCGAAGTACAAAGCAGAGCTTGATGACATGAAGAAAGCAAGAGCATCGAGAGATACGGCGAGTGTGGATGGTGTCGAGTTGAGGGAGCTCAAGCAACAGAAGGCTGCAGCCGAGAAACGCGCAGAGGAGGCTGGTGAGGCTGAGATGAGTGTTGTTTCAACGGGTTGTGACCCGTAGGATCGCAGAGGCGAATCTCAAGACTGAGCAGCAGAACATGTGGAGGTTGAAACAAGACTTCAAACAGCTCGAGGCCAGACTCTCCGAGACTGGCACACACAGGGCCGAGAACCACTCGAGCGCGAACTCACCGAAGCTTTACTCTCGAGACTCTCAGAACAGCAACTTCTCAGCTTACTCCTCTCCAGCTAGCTTCGAGCTGCAGAGAATGCAGAGAGAGCTGAAGATCATGTCGGAGCTGAAGGAAGCAGCGTTGCAATCGCTGGACAGCTTGAGATCAGAGATGGTGGATGGGATAACCAGCATCGACTTCTCCAACCTCCGTATCGAGAGCGAGATAGGAAGCGGCAGCTTTGCAAGAGTGAGCTTCGCAAGAGTCTCCGGTGTTGGCTTGTCTGACCTGTTGGCTCGCAGGTCTTCAGAGGCGAATGGACGAGACCCTGCGCCATCAAGAAGCTCAGAGTTCTCTCCAATCGGAGACAACTTCATGACTTCTACAGAGAAGCTCAAATCTTGCAGTGAGCGCTTGACGTGCGCCGTCAGTCCCGTGCTGAAAAGATTGCAGGATGTCCAACCATTCAGGGATTGTCAAACTCATGGGAATCTGCATGAACATTCCGGATTTGTATCTAGTGACAGAGTTGGTTGTCGGTGGATCGTTGGAGGACTTGCTACACGTCGAGAAGCGAAGGCTGTCTGGGACTGAAATCCTGAGCATCAGCATGCAGATCTCTGACGCCATGCAATTCCTGCACATGGCGAACATAGTCCATCGAGACCTGAAGCCGAGCAACTGCCTGGTAGGACCTTGTTCTTGTTGCTCCTCCCACTCACTCACTCCCAGATCGACCATCATGGGGTTGTCAAACTTTGTGACTTTGGTCTTGCGCGGGTGCTGGGGCGGGAGATGTCGCGCAACAGCGAGTCTCGACGAGCAGGCACCCCCGTGTACCTCGCGCCGGAGGCTCTGGCAGGTGCCCCCACCACCAACAAGGTCGACATATACAGGTGAAGCAGCAGCCCCAGCAGAGGCTCAAGAGCTCGTCTGACCCTCCTTCTCAGCTTCGCCATCATCTGCTGGGAGATGCACACGGGCGAGCAAGCGTGGTTTGCGCTCGACTACACCCACATGGCCACCATCGTGCTCAGAGACCATGGAAGGCCCATCATCCCTCCCGACATGTCGCGCGAGTGGAAGGAGCTTATCGGGGTGTGCTGGGCTCAGGACCCGGGGGATCGACCCTCCTTCACCGCCATCATCGTGTCGCTGACGGAGATGGGTAAGAGTCTCCTGCTGCCGATGCCGAGTGACTTGACCTCGAAGGCGCTCCGAAACCGATCCGGCATGGTAAGAACACGCCGTTCAAGAACGTCGAGCTTGTTTGAGCAGTTTGTACAATTTCATTCTTCTCTTAAAAAGTTGTGAATGAGGGAGAGGCCGCAGTGCGATCGAGCTCTTCCACGTTGCGATAACGTCGAGCAACAAACAGATTAAACAAATTATTCAGCCTTCATCAGGCGATTCATTCCAAAAACAATCGCCGCCTCTCTTCGAAGGGTATTCTACATCTTCGCCGCACGCGGTGGGCCAAACTTAGGCTGGACATCCTTGTTGACGAGGTTACCCGCAGGAGGGCTGCCGTCCAAGGCAGCGATAACTGCTCCTGCGATCTCAGCGCCCACTCTGTTCTGAGCCTCGATGGTGCTGGCTCCGATGTGTGGGGAGGCCTGGAACCTGTCCGACTCGAAGAGAGGGCTCTTGCCGCAAGGCTCCACCTCAAACACATCCAAGGCCAGCGAGTTGAGCTTGCCGCTCTTGAGAGCAGCTGCAGCTGCCTCTTCGTCGATGATGCCTCCGCGTCCGCAGTTGACGATGTGGTTTCCACACTTGGTACCATCCGGTGCCACTCCAGGCATCAACCCAATCATCTCAGTGTTAACCATGTGCCTGGTCTGCGGGGAGAGGAACGCGTGGATGGTAATGTGGGTGCAAGCTCTGAAGACATCCTGCACTGTAGCATGCCTGGTGGCGTTGAAGTTCGCCAAGACGCTGTCAGGGAGGAAGGGATCGTACACATGGATGTTCATCCCAAGAGCCAAAGCGACACGGCCAAGGGCCTGACCAATCCTGCCAAATCCGATGAAGCCCAGATTCTTGCCGGCGAGCTCGTGTCCCACAAGTTCATTCTTCAACCACTTGCCGTCTCTCAAAGTACGATCGGCCCGAGTGATCTGTCGAGCCTGGGCAAGAAGATGTCCAAGCGCTAGTTCTACCACCGAGTTGGTTGCACTGAGCGGGGAGTTCACCACCATGACACCAGCTGCCGAGGCTGCCTTCAGGTCGACGTTGTCCACACCAACTCCAGCACGAGCGATCAATCGAAGCTTGCTTCCTGCTTTCTCGGCAGTTGCCTTGATAATTGCAGCAGTCAACTTGGTTGCAGAACGAATGATGATTGCATCCCACTCCGCGAGGGCTCCCGCAGCGAGCTCCTCCTTGCTCAACTTCTTCTTCACGACCTCGTGGCCGGCAGAAGACAAGGCCTTGACAGCACCGTCAGCTAGACCATCGGTGATGATGATTCTCATCTTCTTGACATCTCCATTCTTGATCTTGGTATGTGCATAGTCAACCCATTGCATGAGAGCGTTGACATCCGCAGTCTCCACAGTGGGTCCACACCAGATGCGCAAGCCGGCAGGGGCGTCACGATAAGCCCCAATGTCATAGGCAACCTTGTTCCTCTCCAGCAGGGAAAGCATGGTCTTAACCTGATCCTTGCTCAGGTCGTTGATCACTAAGCACACGCTGGTGTTGGACACGGTGGCAGGGTCCTTAGCCAAAAATTGAATCCAAGGGTTCTTCTCAACAAAGGATTTCACAACATTGAAATTTCTCATAGAACGCTGGATCAATCCATCCAATCCACCACATCCCTTGGCCCATTTCAAAGCATCAAGGTAATCTTCAAAGCAAGCCATGGATGGAGTGTTGATGACGTCTCCCTCAAAGATAGCCTTGTCCAACTTCCCACCCTTGGTCAAGCGGAAAATCTTTGGAAGAGGCCATGCGGGCTTGTAGGATTCCAAACGCTGCACCGTTCGTGGAGAGATGACAAGCATGCCATGTGCACCTTCTCCACCAAGGCACTTCTGCCAGGAGTAGGTCAACACATCAATCTTGCTCCAGGGGATATCCATCGCGAAGGCTGCAGATGTCGCATCGCAGATAGAAAGTCCTCCACGATTATCGGGAATCCAATCACCATTTGGGACCTTCACACCACTGGTGGTTCCGTTCCAAGTGAAGACAACATCGTCATTCCAATCGATGCTCTTGAGGTCGGGAAGTTCTCCGAATGGTGCCTTGAGATTGCGCAGCTTGGGGAGTTTCAGTTGCTTCTCAGCATCGGTAAACCATCCAGAGCCAAATGACTCCCAATGGCATACAGTGACACCCCTCGGGCCCAACAATTGCCACATCATCATCTCTACAGCACCAGTATCCGATGCTGGAACCATGGCTACGAGGTAATCCTTGGGAATCTTCAGGATTTCTTTTGTCAGGCGCATGCTCTCCTTGATCTTGTTCTTTCCGATCGCTGCGCGATGGGATCTTCCGAAAGGAGCATCAGCATATGCAACTCCGGGATTGAACCCAGGGCGCTTGGCACAAGGCCCAGACGAGAAGTTGGGACACGCCGGTTTGGGAGGGGGAGCAGACATCTCCAAGAAACTGAAAAGAAACATGTCAGAACAAAACAAGAGCGCAAGGTCATGTTAGTTTGCAGATATGATGGCTGTGAACATTTGCAGTTCATATGATTTGATTCGCAATAGGAAAGATGCGCAGCGGGTTGGAGAGCCACGAAGAGGGCGGATGTCAGGAAGAGATGCGGGTCATCAGAACTCCATGAAAGGTCAAACCGAGCCACACTAAACATCATACATCATAAAAGTAAGTGCCATCGAGAAGTCAATGTGAGAAGAAGACGAAGTCATGAAGACTTTAAAGATGAGTGAGCGTAGAGGGCCGCTTGAGGCACAACAAGGTTATGAGGGTTCGGAAAGAGGGAAGAAACCAGACAGCTGAGGAACAACAAGTAATATAGGGTGCCGTGGAGATCTCCAATAAATCGGAGCAATAAGATAAAGAAGGGGAGCAGAACGGATAGAACAAGTTCTTGTTTCTACGAAGCCGTACCAACAAAGCAATGACAGACAAAAACGGAGCACTGTAGAGAAGAAATCGGATTCAGAGAATGGGGATGGATAGAAGGATACAGATAAATTAAGGAATGTGTTGCTAAAAATGATACGATGACGATAACCAAGTGATAAAGCAGAACGTGGGGAGCAGACGAAGATGAAGCGGAACGGTGTGTCAGGCATGCGGTACGAGAACATTTCGTTTCGCTCCAGACGAGGAGAGGATCTAGCCTGCATGGAAGCAGGTAGAGAGGCATAAGGAGGACTGCGAGCAAGGCAGGGATGAGCGTGTGGGCGTAAGATAAAGCAGAAGCAGCGGCATAAATGCTTGCATGCAGCCATGGGCGCAGGGGTCTTGTTTGGGAAGCGGCTCGTGAGGAAGTAGAGGGGGTGGGGGGGTGGGGGTATAAAGGGAGATGTGAAGAACGGGGGTGGGGATGACGATGGGTTTCTACGACTGGGTAGGGTGGTCAATAGTTCATCCAGGGTGGGGTATGTGCAGACGCAAACAGGGGGTAGTCAACGTGAAAGAGAAGCCATCGCATCGTAGAGTGTGCAAGTACCGCTAAATCTGAAGGGATGTCACTATAGTAATGACGTTGGTACATCCGCCTGAATGTGGTGCGGAGTATCCCATGGGGGGTCATCTTTTGATGGGGGTGAGGGTGGGGTAACTTTGTACACTCTGTCCATGTTTGGGGTACTGCATAACGGCGTAAGCGAAGGGGTAAGGTGGGGTGGAGTGGTGGGCTTTGAGGAGACCCGGGGGGGCGGATCTGGTGGGATGGATAGAGGCATTTGAACTAAGGTCAATTATTTGTGTCTAAAATTTGAAAATAAGTCGACATATATTCAAATACGTGCCATAATCGGGAAGTGAAGTTGAGTGATACTTTCCAAAACGGCCTCCCACTTATTTTAGTCAAAGTAAGGCTTGAATTTCGTCGATTCAAAAATAAGTAGATGCAGTTGACCCCTATTGGAAAATATGTCCAACCTATTGAGGTTCATCAATCACATGTACCCTCCCACCCGAGAGAATAGAATTTCACGACGAATGGTAGGGTACTTTGACGTACCCTACCCTTGTCGAGAAGACTTTGTAAACAATTTTTGACCACCCCTTCCTTTTATGTATGTGGGGATACCACCCCTATACACCCTCTTGACATTATGGACCCATGAATTTTCATTGTTCTGGTTGTTTCACAAGAAATACCCCTTTCAAAGACTAGCATGATTGGGAACATAATGGGGTCATGTCTGATGGGTAGGTACCCCCACCCCAAAATATGTCGGTGTAAACCGCCTCCTTCTTAAAAAGAGAAAAAAAAATCTAACGAGGCGCAGATGGGGCTCATAACCGATGGGATCGGACGCTGACGTCCCGGAGTCCCACTGGGCCACTGCCGGCCCGGCGGCCACGGTCCGGGACCGTTCACCGTTCGCTCCGAGCCGGGCCCGGACTCCTCAGGCTCGCCCCGCCGGGCTAGCCTTGCAGGAATGCCGCCGCGGCCGCATTACACTCGGCACGGTCTTGGGCAACTCGACCTTAGTTGTAACAAGACACCTTGTCACGGGCCGGCCCCGGGGAACTTCCGAGTTCGGAACTCCGGCGGAACTTGTGATTGATCCCATGATCGCCTGACCATGCCAGGCGGATTGACCAGGGGGGGGCGGGGTGGGGGGGGGGGGAGGGGGGGGGGGGCTGCCGCAGTGCCGCACGGTGCGGCACTCAGCTGAGCCGCGTGACCGCGGCCCCGGCGGCGGCGGCCGTGCGGCCGGCAGTGCCGGGCCGTGGCCCACCGTGCGGCCCGCCGGGAGGCTTCGGAAGTTCAGTGGAGACTCGATAGAAGGGGGTACCGCAACGTCGGTAGGCATGTAAAGGGTGGTGGGGTGGTGCAAGGGGTGTAATTTGCTTGATTCAATAAAATATGTGGATTTGGGAATAGAATATGGAGCGACTTCTATGTGAGGAGAGAGTTTTTTGTGCGAAAGTGTTTTCAATTTATAGTTTACTGCTGAAGATCCTTTGAGAAGTTGTTGGGGTTATTGTGACGCGGCGAGACCCTACGAACCTCTTGAAAGATGGCGGTGGAGGCGACTAGGGCGAGGAGGGAGGGAGGAGGAAGGGGATGCGAGGAGGAGAACGGAGCAAGATTCATCGAGTCACTGACAACAGCACAGAGAGACAGATAGGCAAACGGATGTAGCAACGTGCTGACAGCAACAAGACGAGCAAGAGGATGGGAATGGGTCATAGAGGGACACGGGGGGACGCGGGGGGCTGGCGATGAATGTGTCACATGGTTAAGAGTTGTTGACAAGAGACAATGGGTGCATATTGTATCCATGATGTCATGACAAGCACTCACAGCATGCTGAGGTTCGAAAGTATGCGAACATCGATTGGGTACAAAATGAGGAACCGTCGGTAGTGGCAGTTGAAGAAATGAGGCAGAAATGAAGGTAGAAATTGAGTACACTCAGGAGTATAGCTGCTGAGAATGTCACAAAGCAATTCCACCTCGCGTATTTCAGGGTATCTGTGATAACAATTGGATGATAAAGAAAGAAACTCCATTGATTCTGAAAATGCTTATAACGTTTGCGCGGCAGACATGTCAAAACTGGTTATCATCTGCCTGGCCGCAGCACTGCTGGTATCTCATCTTGTCCTCCAGAAGCGAGTCTTGACTCAATTGACAGGCATGCGGCGCTCATGCTTTGAACACGGAAGGCTTGGTCATGAACCTGAGAGGAGGGAAAGCGGAGGGGGTGAAATCGATGCCGTCCGTGGTCACTTGGATGCCAGCCAAGGGAGGCAAGCAGGGAGACGATGTCGAGCGCATGAGGGGAGGAGGAAAGCTTCGCCTTGAGCGAACGTTTGCCATCATCAAGCCAGATGCCGTTGCAGCTGGCAAGGCGCAGGAGATGAAGGACATCATTACTGCCTCGGGCTTCAAGATCGTCAAGGAGAAGAGGACAAGGCTGTCTGAGAAGCAGGTCCGAGCCTCCGCTGACTTCCCTCCTTCCAGTCTCCCTCCCTCTCCTTGACACGCTCACATGACTACAGGCCAAGGAGTTCTACGAGGAGCACAAGGAGAGGCCGTTTTACTCATCCTTGGTTCAGTTCATGACTGGCGGAGATTGCATCATCTTGGTGTTGCAGAAGGAGAATGCGATCAAGGGATGGAGAGAGCTGATGGGCCCAACCAACTCCTTGAAGGTGCTGCAGCAAGATCCTCGTCTTCCCTCACCTGCCTGCCTACCTCCCTCGTTCCTCCCTTCGAGCCCGTCTCTCCTGCCCTCCCTCCCTCACGTTTCTTAAAGGCAAAGACTGAGGCCAAGGATTCCTTGAGGGCCAAGTTCGGCACTGATGGCAGCAAGAACGCATGCCATGGAAGGTCTGCGATCCTGCAAGCGGGTGCCTCGTCCTAACGGACCTGCAGTGACTCTCCCAAGAGTGCCCGACGGGAGATCCGCCTCATGTTCGGCATCCTCGAGTGGATCCAGGTACTCGTCTCGTGCAGCATTATCTCATCGCTGAGCGGCCCGCCAGGTCGTCATCCCCTTCATGAAGTTCTTCTGGTGAGGGAGGAGCTACCTTTGGGCTGGTCCCCGTCAATCTTTGGACGCCTCGTCCGTTGGCTCGAAGTCGACCTGCAGGTCAGGTCACCGTGAGCTCCGAATGAAAGACGGCGTTTCTCCCTCCCCTTACCTTGCGAAAGCCGCTGTACAAGCCGAACAGCCCTGATTGTCCTTGACTCCCGCCCTTCCTCATGCAGTCGTGTGGGACGGACTTGGCGCTGACCTTGGCTGCGACCTGAGGTTCAGACCGCAAGCATGAGACCAGAGACGCGCTCACCTTGCCCCCTCGATTCCTTCACCGGCAGCTCTGACACGCCCTTGTGCTTGGCTAAGCTGACCATCTCCGCCAGCTTCTTCTGCTTCAGCGCGTGCATCACCCTCCCGTGAAACATTCTTTCTTCCTGCTCCTCCACTTCCGACTGCGAGTCAGAGGTCCTGGGAATGGAGGCGATGCGCGTGAGCCCCCTGCTCCTCCCGTCTCCTAGCGGGTGCTCCCTGTGCGTCGCAGAGCACCCACAGCCTTCGGTGCTATCGAGGATGCTGTGCTGGTGCGGCAGGTTGCAGACTTTGCGGCAACTGGGGTAGCGGCAGGGGTTGAGGCAGAGAGCTTGCTCACACATGTGAACTTCAGTCCCGTCCTCGTGCTGCAGATGATGATCTCCGCGCTTCGGACCGCACGCGCACAATTTCCTGCATCCCTGCTTCTCACATCGCTCAGCGCACTTGTCGCTTCGCCTGCATAAATTTGTGAGTTGCGAACCAGATCGAGGTGGTGGGATGGCCAGACTCACTCCTCCTCTCTCCCTCGGGTCGCCACCGGCTTGTCGTGCTTACCGCAGCAGTCATGCGGGCCTGGCAACGGTCGTCACAGTCACCAGCGTGGGTTTCCCGCTCTCACCAGCGTGCGTTGTGCAACCAGGAGGGATCATGACGGAGCAAGACTTCTTCCTCCTCGCCTTCGTCCTGCCTTCAAACATCTCCCACACACAGGGCTCCTCCTTCTCGCACAGGGCTCCGCACTGGTGCTGATTCTCGCACAAGTGCCGAGGGGTCTCGTGGAAGTGGTTTGACGACGCGCAGAAGGAGGAGCAGAGGTTGTAGGCCGAGAACATGCAGGGGTGGCGGCAGCCGTCGCTCTCGTCGCAGACGCAGGCATGCGGGAGCGAGCGATCTCGCACGCACGTCAGCATGCAGCCGAAGGCTGTGCAGACCCCCGTGCACTCGTGGAACATGTTGCACTTGTGCAGGCTGCTGATCGGTGAGGCGGGCTCGGAGGGCTCGCCGGGCTGGTGGGCATGGAAGTGATCCTCGTTATCGCACTGACGCGCACAGAACGGGACGCTGCCCTCGCGGTCAGACCCCAGCAGCCTCCCAGCAGCCGCGCGTTCACTGACCTGCAGATCTCCGAGCACCCGAGGGTGTCGGCGTTGAGGCACTTGTGAACGTCGTGCTCCTTCTCTCTCGAGAGCGAGCACGTTAGCTTGCATCCTGGGGCGCTGCACTGCTCGAGGCAGGGATGAGGCTGCCCGCACAGATGGACGCAGTCCTCCTCCTCGCTATGGAAGTGATTCGAGGAGGCGCAGATCAGCTTGCAGTCCTGCAGGCGCAACAATCGTCAGCTCCTTTACAGCACAGACCCCCGCCGACCTTGACGCTGCAGATGCTCATGCAGCCTCTCACGCTCGCTTGCTCGCAGTGGTGCTCGTGTTCGAACTCACGGTCACCGATACAGGTTGAGTCGCAGCCGGGTGAGCGGCAGCTGGCCTGGCAGGGATGCTTGTTGCCGCAGTGGTGAACCGCGTCCTCCTCCAGGTCGTGATGGTGGTTGGAGCTCGAGCACTTTTCCACACACCCCTGCACGAAACAAGGTTTGGTGCACCCCTCCTTCGACCCGCAGTAGTGCAGCTCGTGCGTCGGCTCTCCTCGCTCGGTCACGTGGATGCAAGGCTCACCGCAGATGCAGAGGAACTTACACGGGTGAGGCTTTCCGCAAGTATGAATGACCGTCGAGTCTTTGAGGCCATGGAAGTGATCCATGATGCAGCAGCGCCTCTTGCAGGAGCTCACGCTGCATGTCTCGCTGCAGCGGTTGTCCCCGCACGAGTGCACCATCTTGCTCCTGTGCATGAACCTGTTGCAGCGCTTCTGGCATCCCATCGCCCCGCATGCAGCTCCGCAACGTCTCAGCGTCTGTTCTGGCCGAACTCTTCGCTGAGGGGTCCAGAAGCCGACATGGTAGCGACACTCGAGGGACCACTTGGCGAGGAGGTGGGAGAGGTTCACGTAGTCCTTGGTCAGGATCTCACTCGTCTTGTCGTGCGCGTGCAACTTCATCTCGCTGTCTGCCGCTAGGTAGAACTCACCGCACAGCGTGCATCGCTTCACGACGCTCCTCGCCGGGTAAGACAAGGACGTCAGCGTCTTCTTGGTCAGGAGGCCGATGCATTTGAGCTTGTCTTGTATGCCGTACTGAAGTCCGATCACAATCTCTCGCTCTGGCGCCATGATCCTCATCCGCTGCAGGTCAGACTGACGAGGAATCTCATGTCAGGCACTGAAAGCACGCCTGCCTCTGACCTCACCTCCTTCTCCCCCTTCATTTGTCGGAACGTTTGTTGGTCGTTCTTCTTTCTCCACTCCTCAAAGAAGACGTACTCGCGGTCGTGGCTGGTGATGATCGACAGGGACGTGAAGGTGCTGTCGTCATGCATGCCTGCCACCCCCACCAGACTCTCATCCGCCTCGAAGATGAACGTCTCCTCTCGGATGGCTCTCAGATAGTCCGTCTCGGGGATGTGCCCGTGCTTGCCCTGCGTGAACCTCAGGAGGCACATGTGAGGTCAGGTGATGGTACCAGTCGACGATCTCCCTCTACGATCTCCCCGTCCACCACCATCTCGTAACGGAGCTGCACTCCTAGAATACAAGGCAGCAGAGGCTGCCCGATGACGGTCATCGACACTACCCGACAGCACTCGATCTGCTTCTCCGAGCGCTGCCACTCCACATTGGCATACAAGTACTCGCAATCCACGTCCGGCCCGTCCAGCTCGCTCCACTTGGGTTTTCCTACGGTGCAGTGGACGTACTTCTTCTCGTCCACGCGGGGATCGAACAAGTGTAGGGGAGAGTGCTGCTTCTCAACGCGACATCCCCACTTCCACCCCGCGTTGGCGCGTAAGTCCGGTGCTGAGTGATACAGCGAGTTCTCGAACCCGACGGCTCCGCAGCAACTCCACCAGACTCCTCCAGCCTTGGAGCGGAAGACCGAGCCCGGATGAAAGTTGCAGGTTGCCGGCGCTGATTTCAGGTCGAGGGTGTCGTAGAGGACTCCGCACTTGGAGCACAAGAACTTGGAGGTGGAGTGCTCGCTGACCTTGCAACCGGGAGCTTCGATCTTGGTGCTTCTGCAACATGACCAGATCCCAGTGTGGATGTCGGACTGAATGAGCTTGACCATCTCTTCTGACGAGACCTGCTGGTTCCTGACATCTTCCACGTCCTGTATTCCAAGTTTCTTGAAGGAATGTCGTATCGGGTAGATCCTGTCGGCGGACGTCAGCATCCTTTTCAACCTCGCCTCTTCTCGCTTCAGCGCCTCCTCGCTCCGTGAGCTCGGACGAGACGGAGCTTTGAGAGGAAGGACAGCGTCGGTCTCGTACTGGAAGCTGAGGTCGTCAAACCCTGATGGAGGATTCGACGGTGCTGCTTGATGGCCCGACAGATCAGGACTGGCTCCCTGGAGTAGCTCATCAGAGAACCATAGCACCAGGAGCACAGCAGCACACCTTGCTCACTGACTCCCTCGAGGACTTCCGGAGAGCTAGAGAGGCTGTCCTCGGACGATCAGACCGACTGCCGCAAGCATGAAGTCAGCACAAGTCGGACTCAGAGCAAGGACACGTTGGTGAGGGACTGAGGGTCAGCAAGGAGAGCCATCACCTTCTTGTCTGCTGGTCGATGTTGGTGGTCCTGAAGAGGTCGAGCTCCTCCTGCAGGCTCAGTTGACTCTTGCTCCCCCTCCTCCTCCCATGCCGCAGCATCATCGCCTGAATGGACCTAATGTCCGAAATCCAGGGAGGTTCTTTCACTCGAACTAATACCCCGCTGAACTAAACCTGAGGCCATGGGTCTTAGATGCAGGGAGGAACGACATGGGGGCGGGAGAGTCGAGGACGATGAAGGCAGGCAGGCAGACAGGCAGGCAGAGGCAGAAGCAACGAAGAGTGAGGAGAGAACAGATCGGGGTTGATGGTTGAGCTTTTATTCTCACCTGCTCATCGCATTGCTTCAGGTGACGCCTCTCCCATCTCTCGTACAAGACCAGCCAACGAAGAGTAGCAGATGTCATCACTCGCCTTGTTCTTGGTATTTCATGTCTGAATTTGGTTCTGGTGACTCTGCGAATAGATTCTATTCCCTTCTCTAGCAGCAGGATGGATGCTTCCTGCTCCGACGGAAGCAGGCAGGATGTATGAGATCAGGGCGAGGGCCATCAGTAGGCGATGCAGGAACTCCCTCCTCGCTCGCGGCACAATCCGAAACAGAGCAACGGCGCTACGCAGCACCCAAGGGGATAAGGAGCCCGCCGACCTCTACGAGGGGCTTCGCGAGAGGATCGTCAGCAAGTATCTCGACGAATTCCCGGCTTACTCTGCAGAGAACGATGCAGAACTTTTGAAGTGAGCGCTCGTGTCTCTTTGACAATTTGCCTCCTTCCCCTTCTCTCACGCTCGTTCGCTAGTACTCGTGCACTGGAAGCGATCAAGAGGGCTGAAGAGAGCTTCTCTCAAAATCTCTGTATTGCTGTGCCTTGTCGTGGTGTGATATGATATCCATGACACTGCAAACAGCTGAAGACAGCGATGATGTGAGCTCGGAGTCGAGCTCAGACGAAAGAACATTTGCATTCTTCACGAACCCAAAGACGCAGCAGGCAGCGGCGGAGTAAGTTGCTCGAGTGCTGAAGAGACACTCAAGTTTCCTTACCATGTGCCGCCAGCTACGTGTGGGACAGGGAGATCAAGCGACTGGTCAGCAAAGAGAAGTCAGCTGACGACAAAGGTATGCTCTCATTCGGATGCTAACACGAGCAGATCGACCGCTGACCCCTTGCTCAAGGGAAGCTCGTCATGACATTAGCCAACATCTTCATTTTTACTCCGATTGCATGGGGTTTCATTTCTCAAGTGAGCTACCTGCCTCGGGATGCTGGATTGTTATGAGGATGTAGGTGCCGACCCGCGAGATCAACGAGGTCTACCAGTACGTGAAAGGGGTACGGACGTGTACAACATGCATCTAAATCCTGACTGGTGCATGATCAGATACTCACGGAATTCTTCAATCAAAATCAGTTCTAGAAGGCTAAATAGAATGCTGTCATCGATCACTACCGTTCAAGCGTAGTTCCAGATCTATCGCTTTGCTCTTCGGCGTCCAGATTTGACGTGGCTTGTCCCTTGCTAGAGAGATGAAGTTGTCATAGTCATGAGACTGCAAAACCCCGGCCTCTGCACTCAGAGTCAAGGTGTGGTCCAGCTGATCCGCGGCAAGTGAAAAGGCCTCCATCAAAGCTTCTTGCCAGCGCGATGTATCATTAGATTCCTCTGTTTTCAACATGATTGTACGACTTCCTATCAAAACTTTGATCACGTTTGCACTCTTCCTGGACTTTTTGACGCATATTCCTGCATTCAGATCAATGCGATACCTACTGTTTGTTAAGTCATTGCAATCGGTATCATCATCGTAGCAGATGAGCATTCCGGGAACAATCACAAAGAAATGTCTAGTCCAAGAACCTCTCGAAATGGAGGGAAAACATGACAGTCTATTTCCTGTCCACAACCATCCCGACAGAATGATCCGAGGTTTGGGATCATCCACCTCTTGAGTAGTTTTCCCATACGTGACATCGTTGAGGCTTTCAAGCTCCTCTATCTCAGAGAAATCGTCGATCTTCCGGTGAGATGGTTTGGCCTCGCTGATTTCGGATGAAACAGCTGGACGCTCTTCATTCGAGGAGGTTTGCTCAACAAAAGCAGAGGCGAGGTTCTGTTTGACTACATGATCAACTTCAGCATCAACCATGCCTCGAGCATAAGCTGGTTCTTCAGTCAATGCATCAGATGCTTGGCAGCTACTCATGGACGAGACTGCATTTTCTTCCAAAGTTTGAAGTTTGATCTCTTGGGTTTCATCGACCTGGGAGCTTTCTGGTGACGTGGTGCTACTAGATACCTGCTCATCAAGTCATCATATCTGCATTCATTCCGTGATTCAACAGAGACGCACCTTGCCTATTCGATTCATAATTGTTTGCAGTTCTTTGCTCGGATCAAGTTTGTCTTTCATCTTCGATTCACTTGGAATGCTTGATTTGTTCTGATGAGGCAGTAGGCGATCTTGAATGCTCGGTCTACCTGCAGGGCGTTGAAGAATCCTTGGTGATTGCAAGTCTTTGAAGAATTCAAGCCTGTCCTTGAGTAATTGACTTGTGCGGGGAGAATCCTTCACATCCAGATTGTACCCAATGTCCGCATTGAGCTTCCTCGGAGTTTTCACCATGCAGGTTTCTTCCCAAAATCTCTCTGAATCTGACATTTCTTCAAAGAACTATTTGAATGTTTGCAGAGAGATCGAAAGCCTGAGGGTCGCGTTGCTCTAGAGGGAGAGAGTTGGCCCAGCTTTTTCTCCCACACCAAAAAAAAGGAAACAAGCCTTTCCTTTTGTGAAACCAGTTTTCTTAATGAAGAACTGCCACGTCCTGCCTTTCTTCGTTCCTTCTACCAATTATCCTCGCATGTTCTGTTCCTCTCCCTCATCCACCTCCTCCAAGGCTCTTCCCTTGCCCTTGCCCTTGCCTGTTCGTATTGCTGTTCCTGCTGCTGTCCCTGCTCCTCGCTCTCCTCTCCTTGTTCTAGTCTCCTCTCATTCTCCGGCTCCTCCTTCTTCTCTCGTCTCCTCTACTTTCCCCTCTGCCCTATCCTCCTTCCCGTCTCCTTTCCATGCCATCCCAGGACAAGACCGAACCAATCGACCGGGTCCTCCCGACACTACAGTAAAAGAATGACTTTTAAAACTCGGGTGCCCGACTACCCCCCATCTGTCCTTGTTCATATAGGGTGGGGTAAAGCCAGACGTAGGTCCCTTCCGTGAACGGGTGGGGGGTCATGTGTAGGTGTGTATGAGCGTCAGGCTATCTACACCGGGTACTCGAGACTGAAAGTAAGAGTCAGATGAGGGGGTGATCAGCTGGCATTTCTTGACAGATGGGGTAGGGTGGAGCAACACCTGAAAACCTAGGGTCCGCACCGTCTGTCAGCCCACGTACTACTATTATGGGGTCCCAGTCGGGGAAGGGGGTACTATCACACGGAATAAGGGGTCCAAATTTTAAAAGTGCAAAAAACTCTGAGAACCCCACCCCTGCCACACGGACCCCCCCTATAGCCTGAGGTGACTACGGACCCCTGTCAATATAGTGAGATCGGACCCCCCTATCGAGCACTTCGGGCCGCAATAGTACTTAATGAGTAAAGTTAGTGCTGATCACCGATTCCCGAGTCCGAGCCCGAGTCCGAGACCCCGACTCGTGCCGCGGCGCAGTGCCCGCCGGGCTGTCAGGTCACAAGTTCACGGCGGTAGCACTGCGTGGGCCGGGGCCCTCAGGGCCCGGCGGGGGCCCGGGCCTGAGTGCGGCCGCGCCGCCAGGCACAGTGACGGTCCAGTGCCGCTTCTCAGTACACGACGGCCGGGAGTCGAGTCCCGGCGATCGGACGGTGAGTTTCCAAAGTCGGCGTCGGTTACAGTGAGCCTCGTTTACATGCCCTTGCTCACGGAGGCGCGGCCGCTGATGATCACTGGTGATCACATCACTCAGCGGCTCCACTGTGATTGATGCCATCAGTGCCATGATGATCACAGATGATCACTCCGACACTGATAATCACATTTTCTTACTGGCCGCGCCCGCCGGTAGTACCGTCGGCCGGGCGCCGCAAGTACCTGATTAATGCACACGAAACGTCGGACAATTGAGGACTCCGATCGGACGGCCTGAGCTCCCGCCCGGTCCGATCACGCGGTGGCACGGTGTGTGTGAAACCCCGCCGGCGCCGGCCCCGGCCGGCTCCGGTCACGGTCACGGTGCCACGGTGACCGGCGGTCCGGGCCTGACTCGGACTCCCGGATTGAGGCGACTCCGGCGTCAACTCGGCCGCCAGCAGCCGCCAGGGCTCGGAGCCTCCGGCCCCGGAGAATGAGCAGAGAATGAGGGGGATGCTGCGGGGTGCGAGGGAGATGAATGGAGGCTGGTTTACAGGGGGTGGGTCTGGTTGGAAGTGGTGGCCGTTCAGGTATGATGGAGGGTAGACGGGTGGGTGGTCGTGCGAAGTGGCGTGGGTCCTGGGGGTTCGGGGGGCTGCCGGCCCTGGCCGGGGGTCCCATGGCGTCTCATGGGGGGTCCTGGCGGGGGTCATCGGGGGTCCAGTCAGGGGTGGCTGCGCGGGGCTGCGGGGCGTTAGCGATGACGCACAACAAACAGATGGCGGGGAGACGGAAAGGGAGGAGGGAGGAGGAGGAAGCGTCATAACCTCCTGATACCCTCCCTCCTCCCTCCTCCCTCCTCCCTTCCTCCCCCTCCTGTTTCTCCTCCTTTCGGGCTTCCCTCTTGTACTCCTTGGCAGCCTGCCTTCTTCCACGGTACCTGTTTTGTTTCGGCTTTCCCCATCCCTTCCCCCCTTCGCTCGTCGGGTCGCGATCCTCATCAGGCTCATCACTGTCCTTGTTGGTTATTCGTCACTCATTTTGCTTTCATCTGTTCTCGTCATTGACTCCATCCTCTCGTGCGCTCGGACTCGTAGAAGGTTGGCATGGCGTGAACTGCGAGGATGTCGGAAGTTTCCTTCCAACGACTCCTGCATGCCGTACAGGCTGTGAACAACATACATCTACAATCTTTGAACAATGATACAAGCTCTAGTTCTGCTGCTGTCTCCGTCTCATCCTTAGATCTCTGCTCGTTGGCAAGCCCGGACCCCGCAGCCTCCCAGGCCCTCCCTGTGGCTTCACATGTGCATGACAAGTCTCTTGACTGCTCCCCCTTGGACACAAGCGGAGGTCTCACTGGGTCACAAGGGTTGTTGGATGCTCAGAAGCTTGTGGAGGAATCCAAGGCTTTGCTTGTGCCTGGCGCCTTGCTTCGAGGAGATATCAACATTCCTGGGATGAGCTCCGCCGCTGCTGCGAACGGGCTCACGGAAGACGGATCGCGGGCACCCTACGAGCTCGAGGTTGTCAAGATTGAGATAGACGAACTGGGACACCAAGTGCTCGTCGGACGCCATGCCGCGTATGGAGATGAGCAGCTGTGTGAGCTCAGCGTGCAACAGGAGGGCGACCAAGTGCGACTGGAGTATGCGGATGCTGAGACGCTGTGCTCGGGGACGTTCGACTTCAGTAACCGGAAGATTGTCGGGACCGTCCGTCAGCTGCTGCAGGGAATGGACAACTTCTTTGTCACTAGCGAAGAGATCAGCCACACCTTCTGCCTCCATTTCCCCTCCGACACCCCCCAGTCCGCCAAGCTGCGAGTAGACATGAAGCGAGCCCGACAGGAGAGGATGAAAGCTCTCACGGGTTTTGTAGAGCAGTGGAAGGGAACCATCCCCTCTCGCTACAAGGACGAAATGCACCAGATGGGCCTGGTCGCCGAGGAATTTCTGACCGATGCTGTTGACTACGCAGAGGAAATTTGTGCTATGATGCGAAGGCAAGCCGCCATCCTTCAGAGACTGACTTTTGACAGCAAGAAGGAGCGAAGGAAGACTCTTGAAAGCCTTGCGGAGAAAGGTATCGCCCTGGCAGTGGCACATCGATCAGCAGATTCAGCATTCCTAGCTGTCCGAGCAGTATACGAGCTAAGCACAGCCTTGCCAGACTCCCAAATTTCGATGAATGTGCTTTGGAGCCAAATGATCAAGGTTCAGCACCGTCTGGAGTTCTCGTTCGCTCGTCTAGAGCAAGTAAGTCTTCTTCTTTGCGCTCTCATAGAGACATCTATCTTGCTAATTGGTTTGAATCTCACACTGACTGATCTTACTCTCAGGCTCTCACCAACGCGTCGATCCGAGTTACCAGGGAGACCGTTCAAACGATCTGCAAGAAGAACGTCGAGCATGCACCGGGCGAAGAAGCGTGCTGTATGATCTGCTTGGTCGAACTTGATGACAGAAGCACGGTAGCCTTTCCCAGACTTGCAATTCTCTATCTGACCCAAGTGACAGGACTTCCAGCTTCCTTGTAATCATGTGTTCCACGAAGAATGTCTCCTCAAGTGGCTTCATACACACAACACGTGCCCCAACTGCCGATGTGTACTGGAGAATGAAGAGGACGTCGATGTCAAATCCGTACAAGAGGTGTCGAGCGCCGAAAGCGTGGACGAGAGCAACCTCGACCAAGACACATTGTCATGCGCAATGAAGTGAAGTAGGGAAGGCGAAGTTCGGTCGGGGCTGTCTGTATCTTGAATTCGACATCTTCGTTCTCAGATATTTTATAAAATACCTTGAACTACCTGCCACGTCAGCATCCTTTATCGAAACCCAGCTCGCCGTGCGCCTGCCCATGTGTCAAACATGGAGGAAACTTCCCTTTAGTAGCTGCTCACCACGTGACCTGTGCACCTTGAACTTTTCCTGGCAAGGAAGCAAGGAGGGTCATATCGTGGTAAAGAAGGTCTAAAGGTTACAATCACCTTGACTTTTGACTTCTTGGCCTTCTTTGCCACTTTTTTGTCCTTCATGACGTTCAGACAGCAACAACAAATGTGCATCACAAGAGTACCATCATTTTATCTTGTTCTATCTTCTTTTGTAGCTGCAGATTTGACCGATAAAATGATTCTCTTTCCAGGAAATCGCCGCTCCTGAAAAGAAGTCACTGAAGAATAATGAAAACAAGACTGCTGGGATTCGTCGCTCACTTGCTTGTCTCATCACTTCTTGACAGTAGAGATTCCTGCATAGAGTCTTCCAAGACATTTGAGCTTGGCTCTGGTTCTTCCTTAGTTCGATCTGCAAGATAATTGAGAGAATCAGGTTTTGTACTCTTGAGTGAACTCTTCACCTGCGCGCGGTTCTTCATCATTCGGTTTGTTGTCAGCTATCTCCCTCCACAATCTCCATATCCTTGAAATTTCCTTCTTCTTCCTCAGACTTCGTGCCAAATCAAGCACCTTGGAGCGTTCATCAGAGCATGAACAAGGCGAATGAACAACAAACCTCTTCTTTTGACATTCCCACGAGGAGCTCACGTACCCTATCATCCTCACGAATTTCATCCAGCCTTGTTTGCTCATCGAGGTATTTGCCCGAGACGCTCGATTGCAAAGATTCACTATCTGAGACATCTGATTTGGATTCTGAGACGTCGGATGCGGCCTCTTCCGAATCGGATTTTCCACGAGAAGAGTATGTCTTGCTTATACGACTTTCTTTCACCTGAGGACTTCATATCAAGCACTGCCTTATCCTCAGGCATTTCGTACATCTTCGTGCAAGCCATTGCCGCTTACAGGAAGTCGTTGCAGTGTTACAGTGTAACCACGCTTCGTAGTGCCCCTCTGGAGGTAAAGCTTTACTTTTGATCCCACTGGACCGCAAATAAGTCTCCCAATCTGACACGAATCAAAAAAGCAAGCGATTGGAAAAAGTTCAAACTTACTTCTTCAAGATCTTGGTTTGAGCAGTCAACACCGTTCACCTCCTTCAGGATATCGTTGACTTTGATCTTCCCACTATTGTATGCTGCACCGCCAGGTGCAAGCATCTTCACCCGGGCGCCAACGGAGGATTCTTCCAACAGAATACCAACACCAACAGCCTGCTGATGGTAATTTGAAGATTTCCCAGCACTTTTTGGTACGCCTGCACTCTTTTCTTTCACTTTTTCGAATTGATTTGCACGAAATGGCAATTTCTCCCTGTCATCACCTTCAGAATCTGATTGCATCTCAGGTCCTATGTGAGAATCCACAGATGATCTAATTTGATCCATTCCAGATGATCGAAAGGAGACTTGGCGATAAGATACGTCCTGCACCGAAAAGTGTTCCGTCACTTGGAATACACAATACTCCGGGTAACAAACCCTTACCTCAGCAGATCGTGTTCTTGCAACTTTGTCTTTTCTCGTTGGACGTTCGCTCGGTGCATAGAAGTCCCCAGGTGATATGGGCGTTGTTACCGATCGGTGTCTACGAATTGTTTAGGCATCATGAACCTATGCTCAGTTAAGTTTACATGTGACGTCGGTTCGTTCCTCCGGCTACATCCCTCCTGCTGTCGCTCCTGCTGTCCCTGCCGCCTCCTGCGCTCCCTCCCCCCCCCTCCTCCTCGCTATCGCTGTCGCGTGATGATGACATACTCTCTGCACTTTGGGATGGCTTTCCAGGCGTGTGCATGCCCTTCGGAGCCCCAAGCCTTGCGTATCTCGCCTCCCGTGCAGTGCTGCTGCTGTCGCTGTCGCTGCCGCCTCCTGCGCTCCCTCCTCCCCCCTCCTCCTCGCTATCGCTGTCGCGTGATGATGACATACTCTCTGCACTTTGGGATGGCTTTCCAGGCGTGTGCATGCCCTTCGGAGCCCCAAGCCTTGCGTATCTCGCCTCCCGTGCAGTGCTGCTGCTGTCGCTGTCCCTGCCGCCTCCTGCGCTCCCTCCTCCCCCCTCCTCCTCGCTATCGCTGTCGCGTGATGATGACATACTCTCTGCACTTTGGGATGGCTTTCCAGGCGTGTGCATGCCCTTCGGAGCCCCAAGCCGTGCGTATTTTTCAGCCATGGAAAGTTCTTTCTCATCATGTCGACGTTTGGAGATGAGTTTGACCCTTTTCCCTGAAGAACTCTTGAGCTGTTGGTGTACGTCACGCCTTGCCTGATCGTCAGACTTGTTCGAGCTCTTTTTCTTCTTGATTTTCGTGGTTCGCAACGATGTTCCAGCTTTCCCACCACGGAGAGTCAAAGATGCTCTGATCATGCGAAACAGCATGGATGGCGGGGTTTGACAGGCGCATAATTCTTGGTTTCTGTTTACCATGCACGAGTGCTGAGAGGCACTTGCTATGATAATGAAGAGCAGCACAGTCCATTTCCGCATGAAACTCTTTGAAATTCTCTTTCTCTACCTTTTCAAGTCAACAGATCGTCATGGCCGCCCATGTAGAAAAGCTGAGGATGGCGAATATTTCAACCTGTGGGGGATGAGGAAGTCAGACAATGATGATAGTGTAACTGCCGCGTTATGATCAGCAGCTATTCCTTCTAGGACACAAACTCCTTTCACATTGCCTTGCTTACATTGCCATGCCTCAGGTCGCCACTGTCTAGACACCCAGAGGATCATCACCTGCTTGGCTCCTCTTCCTCTCTCCTGCAACATCATCGCCATCGTCTCACTCTGCTGTCGTCTCACACGCACGTCCTCGCCGCCTTCCCCTCACTCCCCTCCCCCCCCTCCCTTGGCCCCGCTCTTTTCGCGCCATTTCCGCCCGGGCCCGCCGGCCCGGGCCCGGGCCTCTCCCACCGCGGCACTGGCATTCAGCTGTTCGGACTTATTTGACTATAAGACCTTTCATTTGACTACAAACCAACCTGGCCATTCGAGTCAAACGTTGTCAATAGGCTTTCACTTTCAGGGCGATTCTTCTTTATTTGAAATGTCTCGATCTAATTTGATATTTTAGTCTTAGACGGGCGCAGCCTTTTCCAAATTTATATTCCATTTATTGTTTTCCCCAAGGAACCAAGCTGCTGATCGTCGCTCCAACCTCTTTCAGTCTTCTTGGTCCTCGTCTTCTTCTTCTCTTCATCCTTACTCTCTCTTCCTGTCTCTCACAGGCTCTCACTCTTTCCCGCTCCAGCTATACCTGGGACGCGATCTCTCTAATTTTTTCCGATCTCGAACACTCTTATGTCCTTGCTGCGTCAACTGGTATTTTCAGCTTTCAACATTTTCGTTCTATAGACTCAGATTCTTGAAATCCAATTTTCTTTCATGTCCAAGATGTTGAGGTTATCCCAATCCATCTTACCCCTACTTGTTATCCTCAAGCTTGATTATGTTGGATCGACGTCGTACTGGACCTCCAAGGACGTTTCTTCTGGTCCTGCCGAAGGAGGAGACTTAATAAGAGTACAGGGATCAGGGTTTGCTCTCATCCCTGAGCGAGAGATTTATTGTCGCTTCACTATCTCAAATGTACAGGAGCAGTCGCTTGCAGATTTCGTTGACAACTCAACTGTTGTTTGTAAAACACCTCTTTGGCAGCATGCTGCCGCAAATGCCTCTTTCTCCCTCTTTTCTCAATCAAATTATCCTATTCTTTACACGGGCATTGGTCATGATTGGTTTTTGTACTTTGCAAATCTTCAAGGTTTGTCTCAGGTCAGTTCGGGTCCAGCAAGTGGCGGTTACAACCTTACGGTTTATGGATTCGGCCTCGATGTGAATGATGCTGGGAATTATCATTGCTTGTTTGAAGCTGGTGGAAGTCAAATGTCCACTTCTGTCGTAATTTCAAACAGCTCAACGGCGTTCTGCGTAGCGCCAGCATGGGGTTTGGATCACTATGGTACAAAAGCCGTCGGAGAATCGCCCATGAACTTAGTTTCAGCGGTGAACGTTTCTGTGATACATCTTAACACAAGTCTGCCGTGCGGGAGATCTCCTTGTCACTTATCATTCTCCTTCTACTCTCTATGGAAAGGATTAACGATCCCTGGCATCAACACAGCGTTGGTAGCTTCACTTGTTGGTGGCCAAGAAATCATAGTTGAGGGTTGGGGGTTCTCAAAGACTGCGAGGTACAGGTGTGAGTTCGTTGATGGGTCAGAAAGGCAATGCTCGGCTGCGGTGTTCGCTACCTCCCCGAAGGACGTAAGGTGTCTAACACCCTCCTGGACGCATGGAGACTTCTCTGCACATGTTTTCCTTAGGACTGTGAATGAGTCATATCCAGATGATTGTCAGCCGGGGAATATTTCTTTCCTGCTGTCAGTGTAAAACTGCAGATCATAGCGGGTGTCACGAACATCAGTGCAATTTCATCGCCTGCTTCGGGGGGAAAAGAAATCTTGATTCGGGGTGTAGGTTTCAATGCAAACTCGACGTACACCTGTAATTTTGAAGACTTCATCGTGAATGCAAGCTTTGTCGATGAAATGCTGCTGCGTTGCATATCTCCACCCTGGTACAGAGAGTCGCGCTCCCTCACTCTCAATGTCTTCACAGAGAGCGGCAACGCCTTGCTGGGCTGTAGCAACTGCTTGTTCACTTTCTACGAGACAGTAGCAGATGTTATCAGTATGAGTAACCGCTCAGAGGGGCCTGCAACTGGAGGTGGAAACCTGACTGTAAACGGTTATGGGTTCCACTTGCACGATCGCCAGTATACTTGTGTCTTTTCTTCGGATCTGTGGGAGGATTCTTTGAATTCACAAGCAAATGTCATCTCTCACATGCAATTGTCATGTTCGTTGCCCTCCTTGTATGGAAAGTATTCTGCTGGAATTGTGCGAATCTCTCTTCAAAGTAGCAATGGAACTGTTGCCTTTCAACCTGGCATTCATGTCCCATCAGAATATATCTCTTTATGTATCGTGGATTCCTGTACCTTTCGTTATTTAGCTTTGTGGCATTCTCTGGAACCAAGGCAGCTCTGCGCAACCGGAAATGAACTGATTTCCATTCACGGGTTGGGTTTCGTCTCAAATAATATAACTTACATGATTCAATCACAAAACGCTTCACAATTAACATCGGAAAACTGTAATGTTGTAAATGCTACTCTACTTCTCTGTAAAATTCCTGCACTTGCTAGTACATACAGCAACTTATCGTTGCAGGTATTTCAAGGCTCAGAAAGTCTTGATGGCTCATTTTTGGACAAAATTGATGTGATTCCTTGCTGGTATTCTTTTAATGTTTCACATGGACCATCTATAGGAGGGGTTTCAATTGAAATTCTTGGGGCAGGCTTCATGGACCTTTATGATCTTTCTGGAAAGATGTTTTCTACCACAACGGAGGTCAATATGACAATATATGTTCTAAATCCCTTTCGATTGTTCTTCATCACTCCAAGTTGGCCTGGCGTTGAAGAAAATGCTGTAGTGAACATTAGGAATTCACTGTTGGACGAGATTCAATATGATGGCCCTCTCGGACAAGACGTTTTTCAATTTCAACGCTGTTGGTTGACAGTCCAACCAAGTTCTGTTCCGGCTTCAGGTGGCACCACAATTACTCTCGCAACATTTGCTATGAATCCTTTTGTTAATCTGTCTTGTTCCTTTGCTGTGAACTCAACTCGAATGTATTCTGTGGCACGCCGAATTTCCTCTGATTCAGTCGAGTGTGAGGTCCCTGAATGGGGAGCAAAATACACAGCTTCTGAGGTGGTGCTGACCTTGTTAGATTCATCGAATACGACTATTCTGTTTTCTGAGGTCCTGGACTCGTCTTCGTCGAAAGCGTTGAACATTTATCAGATTTTCAATGGATCTCAGACAGCCCCAAAATCTTTTCACGTGACAGGTGAGGAGACCATTCGAGTGTATGGTTATGGGTTCGGAAAGGGAGATCGGTATATTTGTAGGTTCATATTGCAGTCAATGTTTGAGGTCTGGTCGGAAGAAAGCCTTGCACTTAGCACGACCGAGCTTGTTTTCAAGACAAAGTTTTGGAATCATTCTGCAGTCACGAATGCGTTGATTCAGGTCTTTTGTCAATCATGCGGCAGCAGTGCACCTCAACCGATAGCTGATTCTAACCAACAAGTTATCGCGTTTCATGAAATCGTGACCAGCATCTCGCCTACCAAAGGTTCAGCTCGGGGAAGTGAGGTGATAACTGTCCACGGCAGCGGATTTTCAATGGAGTTTTCGTATGTTTGCAAGTTCGGATCACTTTCGGTGAAGGCGACTGTCATGAGCTTAAATGAGCTGATATGCTTGAGTCCAACACTGCGTTATGAGGAGGAGGGAATCTTTCCATTCATAGTCCAACGGAACGATTCTTTGAAGATAGACCGATTCGTCTTTGTAAATTTCACTGACGGCAACATGCATTATGAGGTCGGACCTGATTTGACTTTCAAGTATTTCAGCGAATGGCTGACCTTCAACCCTTCCTTTGCCGACAGACTCGGTTACATCCCTGTCCCAGAATGTCCCAAAGTGTACTTGCACGGCTTTGGATTCCAACAAGGAATGAAGTATCAGTGCATCATATCGATGGGAACTCGGATTGCGACTGCTAGGGCGAACTTTGTGAACACGACGATAATCGAGATGATCCCGCCGGAGTGGGACCTGGTGACTGATTCGCATCGATATGTAACCAACAAAACAAATTTGACCTTGAGGAAGGCTTCCATCTCTTCAGAAGCCGCGTTTTGGTCGGATGTGTATGGTGGGAACGGCTCAACGTTGCCAAACCGCACGGCTCTGTGGATTGTGCAAATAAACAAACGGCCAGCTTACGATCTTGTGCAACGGAACTTGACGACTATAGTTGCAATAGAGAGCCAGGACATGATTAGGATCGAGTTTGCAACCAACTTGAGGAGCGGGGTCGACGGCAATCAGGAGCAGGTTCAGACTGAGAGAGACCAGAAGGTCACTTTCGAGGTCGCTAAAGGCTATTCTCGAATGTTTGAAGTTACTCCAAAGATAGACACCAACGGAATCCTGTCGTTCAAGGTCTGGCCTTATTCCTTTGGTAATACACGGATCTGTGTCGTTCTGCGGGACGATGGAGGCAAGCTTTTCGGAGGGATCGACGCTACAGAACCGAGGTGTTTTGATCTTATCGTAAACCCCAAATACCTGGGAGATTTCTTTTCCTTCGCCCAGCCTTCGTTGGAGATCTTGGAAAACTCTGGGATACAAGTGTTGGATCGATTCTTGATCAAGAGTCCCATGGGCCTCTACAAAGATATTCTTCTCAACTTCTCTGCTGCAGGAGACAGTGACTTCTTCGAGACTGGACCTTTCGTCTCTGAGTTTGGAAGGTTGACGTTCAAGTGCTATCCTTATGTCTACGGCACCACCACCATCTCTGTGTACCTCTCTTACTACAACTCTTCGGACGCACAAACGTACACGCACCACCAGGATCTGGTGTTGAATGTGACTGCGGTCAACAACCAGCCGTCATTCACACTGAACGAGTCCAGGGCTCATATAGAAATTATCGAGAACGAATGCATTGCTGAACAATGCAGTTTTTCCGATCTAATCGTGTCGAAGTATTCGGGTCTGCATGATCTTAAAACAACCAGCCAAATGTTTGACTGGGACGAAAGCGATCAGAAAATGACGTTCCAGTTCGATCATGTGTTGGACACTGTCTTCGAGAGTATTCCTGTGATGAGCATCGATGGAAAACTTTCTTTCAAGCTCCTTCCAAACGTTTTTGGCAACTTTACGTTGTCGTTGACCCTCAAAGATGATGGTGGTACGGATCATGGAGGCGTTGACACCTCGGACCCTCAACAGATCACGATCTCCATCAAACCAAGGAACAATCAGCCGACTTTCAAGTTAAATTGCCCGGTCGAACAATGGACTCTGAATTGCTCAAAGGATTGCTCGAGCAACATATCACGTGGATGCTCTTCAAGAATCAAAATATCAGAGAATTGCATTGATTGCGAGCCAGGTCATCGCATAGTAGACGGATGCTCCAGGCATTATTTCATCCAAAGCTTTGCAGTAGATGTGTTTGCCTCAGCACAAAACCTGAAGAACGAGAAGGACCAACTTCTGTCCTTCCTCTTCGATCCCTTCACACCCAGACCTGGAACACCATCGTCCATGCTGACCTGAACTCCAGTGGGTACCTCTCATTATGCCTCAATTACCGAAAGCATGGTACCGTGACATTCCAAGTGTCCCTTCAAGACAACGGGGGAACCGCAAATGGCGGGGTAGACACGATCGGCCCCATCTTCCTGACTATCCGTGTAGAGCCTGTCAACCAGCCCCCCAGCTTCAAGGTGGCTGCCCTGGCTGACTTCGGGGCCAACGTCCTACACCTGTGGACATCGAGCGGGCAGTCGACGGTAGAGGGCTTTCTCGTAGATATCCTCAACGGACATGCCGACTCGAGCGGCAGTGACCTGGAGGCCGTACAGTCTCACACATTCTACATAGAGACAGACCTGGCCTACTTCGTTCAAGGGCCGAAGATAGACGCCAACGGGACGCTGACGTTAGAGGTGAAGGCGGGGATGAGCGGGGAGGTCAACATGAGCATCACGATGGCGGACGACGGGCGGACGGACGACGGGACGGTGAACCCCGAGGACCCGGGGTGGAGGGGCCTCAACGTGACACAGATCTGCAAGGTGGTGATATCAGACGGGTACCTGAAGCTGTCAGGGGCGGAGATGCCGGGGATGTACAACTGGAGCGAGCGGATGGGAGACGCGATGAACCTGTCTCGCTTCCTGGGAGTAGGCCGGGAGTACGTGAGGGACGGGGGGAGTGAGTACGAGGTGACCGTAGGTAGCGTGACGGGGCTGGTAGAGGCGTACAGGCGGGCGTATGACGCGATCGAGGGGAGGAGGTACGTGCTGCCGTCAGGGCGGGGCATCGAGAACGTGACGCTGCGGCGACGCAACTACGGGCAGTCAGCGTCGCTGAAGGTGGCGGAGGCGGGGATCACGGTGGTAGGGCTGGAGTACGACGCGAGGCATCCGCTGGTGAGGGAGGGGTTCTTCTACGACATTATGGAGCCGGAGAACACGACGATGGACCTGGACGGGAACTCGGTGATCTCGTTGAGGGTAGAGGCGGTAAGGTACAAGCGATATCCAGAGGAGACGAGCTGGAGGGAGAATGAGGGAGACGGGGGGCTATTTGTGGAGGACAAGAACGTGAGTCGAGTAAGCACGAACTGCCATCCAATCTGTCGGAACGCGACGCTACGGCTGGTCCAGAATCCCCTGGGTTTGAATGGGGTGGTAGAGTTCGACATTCTGTTGGAAGATGCAAAGAACGGAAGTTTTACGGTGGAGGTGGTCTTAGTACTTAAAACTCCTGCTGTAGTGCAGATGGTAGAAGACGATGAAGAATTCTTTCTGCAGTCATTCATCAACATGAGCTTCATCGGCAATATGACAGATTTGACAGACTTTGCCCCCTTGACATTCCAGACCAATTTTACAAATAGGAGTGCTCAATACGGTTCGAACAGTTTCAGGATCGAATATACGTTTCTCAATCTTTCCTCTTCGTACTCTGTCGTAATTTCGCCGCTGCCCAACCTCTTTGGACTTTTCTACATGCAGACCTGTGTGTCCCGCACAGAAGCTCCTCTTAAGTCCATCTGCTTTGAATGGGAGCTGAACGTGATCGGCGTGAACGATCCTCCAGAGTTCAACCTCACCAAACGCTTCATGTCCAACGAGGACGAGTTTTGTGTGAATCAGTATAATTCTTCAGGACTATTGGACATCCCAGTCTCTCCAGGAAATTCTTGGGAACAGAGCCAGCAGATGACGTTTGTCTTCTCATTTCTTTACGGCGATAGCAACATCTTCGAAGTTCCTCCTGCCATACGCATCGACATGGACAAGGCTGTCCTCACGTACAAGACCCGCTGCTCTGGGCGAGGGCTTGCGATCTACTCGGTGATACTAGTTGACAACGGAGGTTGGAGCAATGGAGGGAAGAACTCTACCTTGCCTCGGAACATCTCCTTCTATGTCCAGCCCAGAAACCGTCCTCCGACCTTCATGTTCGGAGCGTCAGTGGTGACGCACGGACAAGTTAGTTTCTTGGACCTGCTGGAAGATGAGCCAAGGACTCAGCTCGTCAACTTCACTCGCAACATCGCGAGGGGTCTGCCTGAAGACAAACTGGAGAAGACTCAGTCCGTGAGCTTTCAAGTGCTCTTCCTCAACGGCAGCGAATGGATCTTTGGGCAAAACAACTTCCCAGCCATCTCGAGCAACGGCTCCCTGTTCTTCAGGGTATCGAGCAATCGATACGGTTACGTCTACGTGAACGTGAGGATCCTCGATGATGGCGGTGAAGCTCGCGGCGGCATCAACCGCTCAGACTGGAAACTCCTCAAGATCTCAGTACTGCCAGTGAACGATCGACCGACTTTCACGTTAGTCCTCAATCGCGTCCGGGTGAATGAGGCGGTAGACAGCAACACTTCTTCTGTTGTGCTCTCTTCCTTTGCCTTCGACATCAGCCCCGGGCCCTACGAGCGGGACCAGCACGTCACTTTCCGTGTAGCAGCCGTCGCCTCTCGAGTCCCTTCCAGAGAGCCATATCCGTGGAGCTCAATGGTGGGAAATCTCTTCGGACAAGTGAAGCTAGCTGACGGCCAGCTGTTTGTGAGCGGAAGCAACATTTTGATCTCTAACTCGGGGACTCTTTCCTTGCAGCTCCTCCAGTATCGAAACGGGGAAGCGAATTTCTCGTGTTATCTCAGTGACGACGGAGGCGTTGTCAACAACGGGTTCAATCGAAGTCTGCCTCAGTCTCTTTCCCTCGTCGTTGATCCAGTCAATCAGCCACCGTCGTTCACCTTGACCTCACATGTGCTCGAGCTGCAGGAAGGCTCTCAAGAGTTCTACAGAAACTTCGCAAAGAATATCAGCGCTGGGATGTGGGACGAGAACATTCAGAGCTTGACGTTTGTCATCAATACAATCTTCGGCCCTCGACAACTCTTCCAATCCTTCACGATCGACTGCCAGGACTCTGCGACTTGTCCCAGCTCGACCGCCAATCTGAGCATACTGGTCCTCCCCTATCACTTCGGGAACGTCACTCTCAACGTCTCACTCCAAGATCCGTTCAATGCAATCCAGAGCGCCACGTTGGTTGTCAATGTCCTGCCGGTGAACCAGCCTCCCTCCTTCCGAATCCGCACAAGCATGCTCATAGTGGATGAGGGAAGCTCTTGTATCTCCGACTCCAGCGCCCTCTCAGACGAGTGGATCGACTTCATCATGCAGCCTTCTCAATCTGATTGCCGCACAGCACCAGATTTCCTCCACTTGCACTCTGGGCTGATATTCTACGACATGGGACCCTTAGAGGGAGGTTATGAATTCGTCTGCCCGCCAGAAACAGCTTGCGAGGAACAGATCCCTGTGTTCAACGTCACCTGCATGGATGTCTCCCCTCCTCTCTTCTCTGAGCAGCCTTCCGTCGACTCCAACGGCACCCTCAGGTTCTCTCTGGTCCCGATCGCCAGCGGCAACGTATCCTGCATGATTCAGATGCGGGACTCCAACATCCTGATCGGACAGCCTATCTTCGCTGAGGCCCAGGAGCTGCAGATCTTTGTGACTCCGGTTAACAACAGGCCCCACTTTGAGCTGATAGTGCACAACGTCACGGTGTTGGAAGACTCTCCGAAGTTTGACTTGAGAGTTGCCGACAACATTTTTGCTGATGGACAAAGCGGGCTGACTGAGACCAATCAGAAGATCTCGTTCATCGTTTCCGTCGTTTCTCACCCCGAAATCTTCTCTCCCAACGGCCTGCCGAGTGTGGATGCGGGAGGAAATCTGACGTTTGGCTTGGCGGCCAATCAGTTCGGGACGAGCAACCTTAGCATCACAGTGGTTGATGACGGCGGTGGGCACAACGGCTTGCAAGGCAACACAAAGTACCTTGAAGTCAACGTTTTGCCTGTTAACAACCCTCCAACTTTTCAAGTAGTGGAGAACGTCTCTGTGGATGAGAACTCAGGCTTTCAGCTGTTTTCAGTAGTTTCCAGCATCACTCCTGGACCTGCCAACGAACATTGCCTCCACCCTTCGACCTGGTGTCAGAATCAGAGTTTGACCTTCTTTGTCAGAGACGTTATGGGCATCTCAAACCTCTTTTTGGATCCTCCTACCATCGATCTCCAAGGCAGGCTGTCGCTGAACCTCACCACGTTCGAAAGTGGACCCGCCAAGATTCTCTTCAATGCTGTAGATGACGGTGGTACGGTCCCAGGGGCAGGGGAGAATCGTTCAAACACCGGCATCATCGATGTCTCGGTGCTGCCCATCAATCAGCCTCCTGCGTTCAGCTGCGGGCTGATAGGGAGCCAAGGGGAAGGGTCCAACAATTCTCAGGCAGTGATCTACTCTAGGAAGAACCAGGGAGTGGTCCTCCTCTCAAGCTTCATCCAGGATATCACCACAGCCCGCGGCTTCCCTGGCAGGGCTGCGGTGGAGCATGCCAGGGGTTCTAGCCAGCTCAGTTTCGTAGGCCCGAATTTCACGTCATGGTTCTCAGTGAGGGGGCTGGAGTACTCGTCAGACTTTGTGATCAGCCCGGATAAGAGGCACTTGTACTCTATCGAGACTGAGAGAGACTCGCTCATCATCCTCAACATCTCTCAGCCCCATGGCCAGACGTTCCTCGATCGCCTCTCTAACAACCAGAACCGCCTCCGCTTCACCAGGTTGTCCTCCAACACGTCGAATCCTGTGAACATCCAGGGCAACGTCGCCGTCTGCGGCATCAACGGTTTCTCCAACTCGTCCGAGACATTCTTCGTGTCGAGCACCGGCTGCGATCCTTACTTTGACGTGTACCGCGATATCATGCAGCCAGCCTCCTCCTCTTGCAGTCCTGCCTGCCAGGACGAGACATCCAGGACAACCGTCGGGCTGTGGAACCTCAACTACGAGGCGATGAAGGGGAGGATGAACTCCAACTCTTTGGGAGCTGGGCTCAAGCTGGACTGCTCCGATCCCCTCTATTGTCAGTTCGAGAGGCCCGTGAACTCCGAGCTCTGCAACGAGAAGTACAAGAGTCATATCCAACCCGCCGGCATCCGCGACCAGACGAGCTTCCTGGGGGCTGCGGTGCTCCTCGGACCGCTCTGCAAGGAGGGCTTCTCCGGTGACTGGGACCGAGCAGACTTCGCACTGTCGCTCAAGAACTTTCTGGTCAACGACGGGAGGGAGGAGGGTCTACAGTTTGATGGAAAGCTGAACCCTGGGCTGGTGGTCTCGAAAGACATCGACCAGCTCGTGGACGGAGTCCCGTCGAGCTCGAAACTTCCGCTAGAGGAGATAAGCATGGAGGTCTGGTTCATCCTAGCGCAGAAAGACATCAACCTTGGAGGCCTTATGAGTATCCAACAGCTCAGCCCCCTCTGCGCCAAGGGCTGGAGTTTGACCTACTCGACAAAGGTGACAGGAGGCCAGTCGGAGACCCAGCTAGTCTTCTCCATCTCGCTGGAGGCGAACCTGGGCTCGGGTCAAGGAGGCATGATCAGCGTTGACTATGCTGTTCAGGGGGAAGGTGTGTTCGTGGATTGGACGCAGGTCGTGGCATCATACAACAGGTCTCACATCCTGCTGCACGTCAACGGGCAGCTGGCTGCCTTGAAGGCAGCATGCAACCAGGAAGACTGCGGCAACATCGTCTACCCAGCGTCGTACAGCACCGGGGGGAGGTGCAAGGCAGGGGCCACCATGTTCTCGATAGGAGCGTATCACAACGGCCGGACAGAAGAGACCTTCACCCATGTGGGAGCGATCAAGCGCGTCCGTGTCACCAATCACTCGCTGTCGACCAGCACAATCTCCCAGCTCTATCAGGATGCCTCTACCCCTGCGAGCCTGCGGCGGACAGCCATGTACAGCTCTGACTACTGGGTGCAGCTCAAGAATTCGTCGGGGATTTACTCGCCAACTTCGACATCCGCCATGGTCGACGAGCATCTGTCGCTGCAACTCTTCGGTCGCTTCGACTCTACGGGCATCTACCGCCTCGAGTTCGAGGCCACGGCTGCCAACATGAGCTCCGACAACTGCTCGCTGGGAGGCTCGGAGGCTGACGGCTTCTACCAGACCCTCATCTGCTTCACTCCCTACTGGACCCTCGGGTACCGCTGGACCAACGTGTCGGTGAGCAAGAAGGTAGGGGGGGGGTGGTACCGACTGTGGCAGAAAGTCTGCATCTCGAGCTTGTGCGGGTACTTGCCCATCACTGCAAGGCCAACAAGTTGGTGGACAGACTCGCAGCGTCTGTTGCTCCCCGGGATGACCGGAGCCATGACTGACTTTCTCTTCTACACTCGATCCCTAGTGTTTCTCCTCGAGAGCAGCAGTAAGAACCTTGTTTCCGCTCAATTCTGCGCATCTCCGATCGTCAACGCCAGCGCAGGAGCATGCGACGGTCTGGATCAGCTTCCGACTGACAGAGTGAAAGGGTCAGCTTCCTCCATCACCTTCTCTCGCAATGGCAATGCGTTCCTGGCCGTCGCCAACTTCTGGGATGGTCGGGAATTCCGAGTGACAAGCCCCATCTTTCAGCTGGACGTGGCCAGCAGGCAGCTGCTCCCTCTGCAGGACGTCCAGACGGATGGCGCCAGGCAGTGGCTGCACTTGGAGCTGAATGGAACGGATTTCTTGATGGTGGCCAACTTCAACAGCGAGTCAGCGGTTTATCCATTCCAGGCCGATAGCGATCTCCTCGACGAGGCTTCCATGGTCTCCATCCCCACGAAGCATGCTGCTGCCATGACTCAGTTCGAGAGATCGGGACGTTTGTTCGTCGCCTTTGCGTCCTTCACCTTCGATGAGATGACTTCGTCGGACGTCTACATGCTCTCGTCTCCTGTTGGAACCTCAGACGTCTTCTTCACGCTGATCAGCCAAGTCAACATCACAAGAGCAGTGGACGTGAAGTACTTCCAAGACAACAACGAATTATACCTTATCTATGCGTCATTGGATGCTGGTGCTTCTGCTGTCTATCGGTTGGACTTCTCCTCTCCTACTGACTTACAACTCGTTAAGGTTCAAGCTTTGCTGACTGCAGGTGTCACATCCATAACAACATTCTACGACCCCAACGTCTACTGCACCCTGGCCAAGACCGATGGAGTCTTGAGTGTGCTTCGATGGAACGGGACCAGGTTCCTCGGGGTGGTGAATGAGAATACTCTCCCAGACGACGCTGCTGGGGGTCAAGACATCTCCGCTGCTAACGTCTTCGCGTCTACCGTCGTGACTGCCCCGACGGGGCTCTACCTTTCCTGGATGGGAGGGCACGGCCTGAGCTACCCGCTGCCCCTGGAGGTCTACGAGGGGTCACTAGAGCCGATCCGAGAGATGACTAGGCCCCTGCTAGTGGAGATGTCCCCCGACGGTGACTTCCTCTACGTCGCTACTGAGACATCGCGAGCCATCCTGGCGTTCAGGAGGGACCAGCAGTCTGGCTACCTCCATCGCCATGAGGCAGGAGACTTCTTCAGCGAGTGGACGAAGAATCAGAGCATCCCGCGCCTCTTAGTCTCCTCTGTTGCCCTCGGCTTCCCTCTACGGGGCCTCAGCTCTATGATAGTTGATACAGACATGCTGTACGCGGCAAGTTTCCTTGACTCCTCCATCGCCATTTTCTCCAGGAACCCTGTCAACGGCTCCCTTGCACTGCTCGATGTGATCTTAGCGTCCTCGGCTCGAACTGGTCTCACAGGCCTCAAGGCGATCTTTCTCAGCGGGTCGTTGCTGTACGCGGCCGGGATCAAGGATCAGGCCCTGTCGGTGTGGAGGAAGACAACCGAAGGCTCCCTGGCGTACGTCGATCACATCAGGAACGGCGAACGGATCCCGAGCACGTACCATGGAAACGTTCCGAGCCCCGATGAACTGCAAATCTACAACTTCGTTTCCGACAGCCTATCGAACTTGACGTTCACAGGGCCACGGGATGCCGCCAACTTCGCCTTCGACGGTCGCACATTCCTCGCGCTTGCCTATGCTCCCTTTGAGACTGAATCTTCAGCCACTGACAAGTTCGCCGGGGTTGTGATCCTTGCCTACGCCGACTCCTCCATCCCCAAGTTCGACCTTGTCCAGCTGCTTCAGAGCTCGCAAGTGAATCCCGGCTGCCTCGCTTTCTTTGAGACTCAGCAGGGTTCCTCCTTCTCACGCTTCCTCGTCGTGGGCAACATGTTCTCCAACATCCCTGGAAGGAGCGCAAGTGGCGTCGAAGTCTTCAAGTGGGACCAGGGACAGTTCAGCAGTGTTGGTGCCGTTGAGGACGAGACCAAGTACTACCCGAGCAGCTTGAAGGTCTTCCAGCAAGGGGACACGACCTTCCTGGCCGTGTCAGTGCTATGGGATGGAGACTCGTACCAGATTCCTTCTCGTCTCTACCGGTGGAATCCTTCAGCTGAAAAGTTCGAGCTGGTACAGCTGTTCCCCTTGTCCAACGCTCTCGACGTAGAAGTTGCGGCTAGCAACAACGAACTTCACATCATCTTCACTGCAGCGGAATGCAGCAACAGGCTGTCCTGCCTCCAGTTCTACTCCCAGCCTTCTTCTGCTGCTCCCTTCCAGCGGACACAGCAGGTTCTCCTCGACGGGGCTGTCGACAGCACCACCTTGGAGATCGACGGCGAGCTCTTCGTCGCCATCGCCTGTCGTGAGTTTTTATCTCGGCCGAGCGAGTCTCCGCTCGGCAAGTACGACGGGTCCTCGTATGTCTACAAGTATCACAGAGACGTCAAGACCTTTGAGCGCTATCAGACGATCAGCGGTCAGGACTTCCCGTGCATCTTCGAGAGCGGGATGGAGGCAGTATGGCAGAATTACTTCTGCAGCGACCAGTGCTCATTCAGGGAGGGCTGGAGCTCCGACGTCCTCGAGCAGTTCCGAGGAGCTACGTCAGTCACTTCCTTCCGATCGCAAGGAGAGTTGTACCTCGTTATGGCACAGTCCGTGTGTGAGCTCAACGCCGACTGCTCCTCCATCCAGCCGCAGTCTACCGTCCTGCAGTGGAACAAGCACGACAAGAAGTTTGGAGAGCTGCTTTCCCTCACCGACTTCGAGAGCATCCGCCTCAAGGGCTATCCTGTCGCTCCCCAGGACCTCACGCACCACCAGTTCCCCCTCCGGCTTGACATCGGCCGAGCCCTGCGCGTCAAGTACGTGGAGTTTGCAGACGAACCTTACCTCTTGGCTCTCAGTCTCAGTAAGGGAACTCTCCTTACGCACTTCAAGTTCGATCAGATCTCGGGCCTCCAGAGCCCCTCCCTCATCTCCTCCCTCCCTGACGATCCCTTCCTCTACGTCGTCAACGAGCCGTACGGCCAAGTCTCGTCCTTCAGCAAGTGGGGCTATCCCGAGAGCTCCTCCTACGACTTCAGCCACTGCCCGAGCTCGACCCGTCCTGCTTGCCTTGCGTTCGTCAATTCGACTACCGTCAACATGAACGCTCAGATATCAAAGTTTCCTCAGCAGATCTCCGGCACGAAGCGAGTGTTCCTCGAGCGAGGCAGCTGCCTCTCCTCTACCAGCCAGTGCACCTTCATCAACTTTCACGCTGCTAACAAGAGGAACGAGCTTCGTTGCGGGGCCCAGCCTATCTACCCCTCAGATGCCGTCGTCAACCCGAGAGACAGGGCTGCCTGTCAGTCTGTCGACTTCCACATCGTCAAGGAACAGACTGCAGGCACGTCAGACTCGCTCAAGTTCGTTCCCGTAGTCTACGGCAACGGCAGCCTGCTTTTCGAAACTTCCTTCGGTCGTTTTGGATCCAACAGCTACAAGATCTTACTGAGAGACAGTGACAACTCCTCCTCCTCTGTCCTTGACCTCAAGATCATCATCAACGACACCAACACAGCCCCGACCTTCGTCGCCTACGACATCGTCATGAATGAGATGTCCACAGGAAGCAGCGGCCTCGAGCTCGTCTTTGCCACCGGCGTCAGCGCAGGTTCCAACGAGACCAACCAGAACATTACGTGGCTCTTCTCCTACAGCTCCCCACAGCTCTTCTCGCAGCAGCCCATCCTCAGCTTCAGCAGAGATCTCCTTGGAAACCTCCAGGGCATCGTGAAGTTCCCAGCCAACACTGCCATCATGAAAGGCACGGCCGATTTCTCCGTCAGGCTGGCTGACGATGGTCCTTCATCACTACTCACCGGGGACAGGAACGTGTCAGATCCTGCTCGCTTCCTCCTCACCGTGCGCTCGCTCTACGTCCCCTCGTTCCAGCTCGTCAGGTCCACCCTCACTCTCGAGGCAGGGAGTACCTGGTCTGAGAGCCTCGTCAACAACATCCGGACGAAGCCGTACGACACGACAGCGACTAATTATCACTTCCAGCTGCAGCCCATCAGCAGCTCAGCAGGGCTGGCGACAGACATCATGAGCGCGGTCAGCTACTTCAACATCAGCAAGTCAGGTGTCGGCAGTTTCTCCGTCCTCGCTGACGCCTGCGGCGTCTACCAGTCGAACATCCTCCTGGTCGTTGACGATGCAGAGCAGCCTCGCCCCCCGTCCTTCCTCAGACCCTTCGAGCTTGCGGTCACCTCGCAGTCTGTCGTGGAGCTGAGGCAGCCGGGGAGCCTGAAGGTGCTGCAGGGAAGCACTTTCAGCGCTAAATGGTTCGAGTTCCTCACCGTCCGTGACTGCCATCGCCTGAGCACCCGACCAGTCACTTACGCGCTGCAGTTTGACAACTCCGACAAGTTCCTTGAGACCCCGCAAACTCTCAGCGACGGGACCCTCAGCTTCCGCCTTGTCTCCACCTTCGTTGGCGTCATCCGCCTCAACGTCACCATGAGCTTTGACGCCTCCGTCACCGTCACCGTCCGCAACAACCACCTGCCCTTCGAGCTCTTCGTCGAGAGGAAGGCCGGACTACCCACCTTTGAGATCTCTCAGACCCTAATCAAGGTTGTCCAGAGCCAGTCTCCCCAGCTCGTCCCCGGCTACGTCAGAGTCCTGCCGTACCTCGTGCAGAACTGCAGCTTCTTCGTGAATCTCGCCACCTCCATCAGCATGTTTGACGCGACGCCGCTGATCGATGCGGAGGGCAACCTTCGCTTCACCACCGGGCGGGACCATGGCGACGTCGTTGTGTTTGTCATCTTCAGGTTCGACGACGGAGTGGACCAGGTGTACGAGACAGCCAACGCCACCATCTCCATCATCCCTCAGCCCCGCATCCTCTCCATCTTCCCCAGTCTCGTCCCCACTCGCGGGGCCAGCATCACCATCCGAGGAGAGAACTTTGCGGGAGCTCAGGAGTCCGTGGATGTGTTTGTGGGAGGGAGAACCTGTCAGACCATCCGTCAGCTCTCTCCAGCTGAGCTGACCTGCGTCGTCCCAGCTGGTTTCGGCATGATGAGCGTGTCCGTCAACATCAGCAGCGAAAGTCTCTCGCGCTCCTCCCCGACCGTCTCGTCCATCTACATGGGCCACATCGCCATCGCAGGCTCGACCGCCGGCAACATGCAGGCCCGAGGCCTCGTCGCTCTCGCTCCCTCCGCGACCAGGAGCGTGTGGCCTCTCAGTTTCCTTCCTTCAGCCCTCCGCCTCCCCGTCGACGCGTCTCACGGCGTGCGAGCGATGGCTTCATCTTCAGGAGCAGGAGGCGACCTGACCCTCTACCTCGGGGGCTCCTTCTCCAGCCTCGGGGGACTGCAAGTACAAAATGTAGCAGGTGAGCAGGGAGAGAGCGGAGTAGGAGGAGGAAGAAGGAGGGGAAAGAAGGGAGTGTTGAGGACGGAGGAAGCAAGCTGACGTCTCGTGCAGGCTGGAAGGAGAATCGATCGTTCGCGCTGGGGCTTGGGGTCAACGGGGCTGTGTCAGACATGTGCGTCGTCAAGGGGAGCCTCGTCGTCGTGGGCTCCTTCACCAAGGCGATGAACCAGCAGGACGTGGTTGACTCTCCTTTCATCGCCTCCTGGGACGGCAGCCGGTGGATGCCCTTCGGCGATGGCTCGCTGGTCTACGGGAGCATCCTCTCAGTCCTGTG
Organism: Guillardia theta CCMP2712; assembly: GCF_000315625.1. Taxonomy (NCBI): domain Eukaryota; class Cryptophyceae; order Pyrenomonadales; family Geminigeraceae; genus Guillardia; species Guillardia theta. The sequence continues at coordinate 266,231 of NW_005434667.1, forward strand.
CAGCGAAACAGAGGCGAGTGAGGGGGAGGGGGAGGGAGCTGCTGACCCAGACTGCAGGTCTTCGTGGGCGGGAGGATCGAGAAGATCGGCGACATGGCGGTCGGTCGAGTCGCCAAGTTCTCGTTCCTGGAGGGCAGCTGGAGTGTCCTCGGCAACGGGACCGGACTGAGAGGAGGCAACGTGCACGCTATGGTGGAGATGGACGGGGCTGTGCTGATAGGAGGAAGCTTCACCGCTGCTGGACAGGTAGCTTTCTCTCTCCCTTCCCACTCCCTGACTGATGCTGCCCAGCTTACCTCCGGCAAGCTCGTGGCCTGGAGGAGGACGAGGTTTGAGGCGCTGGGGGAGATAGGAGGAGACGTGTACTCGCTGGCGGTGGTGGGGACAAGTCTGTTCCTCGGAGGAAACTTCTTGTCCATCAACGGGGTCAGCATAGAGCGCGTCGCTCGCTACCAGAACGGTCGCTTCTTCGCCCTTGACCCCGTGAGAGACGGTACCGTCATGAGCATCGCTTTCGCTGATGGCTGCATGTGAGTGAACTTAACCTCCTCCTCCTCCTTTCCCTTCCTCTCGTTCTGCTCGCCCTCCTCTCGTTCTGCTCGCCCTCCTCTCCCTCCTGCAGTTGCTTCCCTCCTCCCCCACTCACATCTGTTCAATCAGCTACGCGGGTGGGACCTTCACTGGGAGTTTGGCCGCGTGGTGCAAGCGAGAGGGAACAACCTGGACGGGCGAGAACGTGACAAGCTTCCCGGAGCTCGGACCAGTCTACAAGGTCATCCCTATCCTTCAGAGCTGAGCCAAGAAGCGCGAAGGGAGGGAAAGGAGGATTGTGAGGAGAAACGAGAGCTTGTTTAGAGAGCTATACTTGTTCCCTGCTCATCCGTCCATTACATCCTTCATCGCTCTGTCTTCCTCCCCCTCAGCAAAGCTAATCAGATCCTGATTGAATTCTTCTGGCTTCTCTTCCCCTCGATCTGCTTCTTCTTCCTCCCCCCCCCTCGTCTCCTTGTTCTCCTCCTCTACCTCCTTCTCCTCCTCCGCAAGCGGCTCTCCATCCTCGTCCGGCACAGCCGTTCGCTCCCCCCCAACTGTCTCCACGAGCTTCTCGAGCATTTCGCTCATCCTCTCCAGCCTCTGCTGCCCGACCTCTGCGTCCCGCTGCATGAAGGACACCATGAGCTGCTTCATCTCCTTCATCTCCTCCGCCATGGCAGCGCTCGTTCGGCTCAGCGCTTCCAGCTTCTCCTCCTCCTTCCTCCCCTCGTCCTTGAGCAGCAGCCACTTGAGGGTCAGCAGTATGGCGTCCTTAGGCTTGCCTGCTCCTTCCAGCGCTCTGTTGACCCCGCGGTGAAGGAACAGCGCGAGCTGCTCCTTCATGACCTGCACGAAGCTGCTGAACGTCAGCGACGAGTCCTCGCCCTGCAGGTCCGACGTCATCTCCTGCCAGTCCTCAACCGACAGGTAGAAACCCTGCCCCATCAGCTTCCTCAGCCCCTCGTCCGTCTCCTGGAACGAGACCGTCCCCGAGCCGTCCACGTCGAGCCGCTTGAAGATCGCTTGCAGAGACGCGTCGAGGTCCTCGGGAGACTTGAACTGGTGAGGTCACGTGAGAGAGAGCGAGAGAGAGGAGGAGGAGAGGAGAGGAGAGCGGGAGGTAAGCAGAAAGAGAAGATGAACAAGAGGAGGAGGGGAAGAGGAAAGAAGAGACTGACGTGCGAGAGAACTTGGAGAAGGGGGTCGAGCGAGTTGAAGTCTCGTAGGGGAGCGCTCTTTGCCTTCTCCTCCTGCCTCGCCTTGGACATGGTGGCGAGGAACTCGTCGAGTAGCACGGCAACGATGATGTTTCTGCGTCAAGAGAGGGTCAGTGCTGAGAGGATGGGGAGAAGCGGAGAGGACGAGAAGGTGAGACGAGGAGGGGCAGGGCGGGCAAGGAGCAAGGATCGTGGCTTACATGAGGAGGATAGAGGCGATCAGCATGTAGGAGGTGAAGAAGAGGGCGGTAGGGACGCTGATCCTCGAGTCTTCATCCAGCAGCGAGCGGGTCACGCTGCTCGCCCACGAGTCGCCAGTGACGCACTGGAACATGGTGAAGAGGGAGGAGGAGAACGTCCCGAAGAATCGTTTGTTCCGCTCCCCGAAGAACTCCACCGCCATGATCGCGTACACGCAAGTCACGAGCCCCAACATGAGGAACGTGTTCATGACAGGAACCAGCGCCTGTGACAGCCCCTGCATGATCAGCCGTAGCGACTTGATCTGGTCGAGGAGGCGGAGGAGGCGGAGGATACGGAGGGAGCGGAGCTGGTTGAGGACGGGAAACCAGCCGCCGATCGCGATGAGGCTGCTCATGACGACCACGAAGTCAAAGATGCGCCACATGCTCTTGAAGAATCGCCGGACGCGGAACGCTGCCAGCTCCACCCCCAGCTCAGCAGCGAAGAGGAGCGTGATGAGAGCGTTGAGAAAGAGGAACACGGCGCGGAGGTTCGAGCCCTCGGGAGGCTTCACCTCTACCTCGACAGCAGACAGCAGGAAGCTGAAAGTGATGCTCAACTGGGAGAAGTAGAGGAAACTCCTTGAGTTGTACATGCTGTCAGCAAGGGCAAGAAGCCTCTCCTGCATGTTCATGTTGCTCACGAGCTGATGGCTCCTCTTCCTCGCCGCGATCGCCATCGCGCTCTTGATGTTCTCGAACCAGGTGCGGCAGACGTGAGTCTTGCTGCAGCGGAACAAGTAGACTCGCCCCGAGTTGTGGCCCATCTCCATCGTCTCGATCTTGAAGCAGTTCGCCTCCTCCGAGTCCCCGAGGATGTCGAGGACGTGGGAGGAGCTGTCCTCCTTCAGGAACGAGTACTGCCTCACCTTGCTGAACGACGACGACACCAGGGCAAGCGTGCCAGACGGCTGGGCCGTCTTCTCGGTCTCGATCACCTCCTTCACCTCCGACATATAGTTGCACTGGTGGATGCTCACGATTTCATGCAAGGGGATCCAGTCGATGCACGAGTTCTCTCCCTGCACGCTCATCGCGAGAATGTCCTCCGTTAGCACCCCGGTCACATTCCTCCACCCTGCCGTCCCGCTGTAGCTCGCGTGTTTCTCCAGGTCCCCCGCGAAGATCTGGTCGCCGGGATGCGGCATCTCTATGAACAAGTCCTGCACAGTCGTGTACCTGGACTGGTGGGCGTCCCGCAGCTTGATCAGCTTGGAGATGGCCCCGGTTGCTGTAGCTTCCTCCCCCATCATCTTTGTTGGAACCTGCGAGTATGAATCAGCACAACAGCTCGTGCTACACTTCCCTGGGATGTTCTCTGAGCAGTGGCGACCTAGTTATCTTCTCCTTCTCTCCTCGTCACGCTCTTCCATTTTCACTGCTGCTACGTTGTTTCTTTTGAGTAAGTACCCTCTCCACCTTCATGCTCCTGCTTCACCTCACCTCTCTGCTGTTCTGCTGTCTCGAAACCCCCCCCTTTCCCCTTCCCCTTCCCCTTCCCTCTCCTCCTCCTCCTCCTCCTCCGCCATTCTGCTTCCCTCCTCCTGTTCCCCCATTCTCCCCGACATGTTCGCTCATATTAACTAAACTTTATCCGTACAAAACACAAAGCATCGAAACTACTTGGCAACCCACGGACTCATCCCCCTCATACCCATCATCCCCCTCATACCCCAAACTCCCACGCAATCCATCAGTACCCCCACCCTCGTCGCCTACTGACTCATCACTACCCCGTAGAAGTACCGAAAATACACGGGTACTTTTGGGTTTGGAGTATGACCACCCTCCGGCATTTGTGCACGAAACACGGTGAATAGAGGGGGTAGGGTAGTGGATTGGAGGGGAGGGAGGGGACGGGGTACTGTCTCCTCTGTGAGACAGCGGAAGCAGGAGGAGGAGGGAGGACGAGCGGGAAGGAGGGGAGGATGAGGAGAGAGAACGAGGATACGGGGCATAACAATGCTGCATTAGCCGATGTGATGCTCAGAGAAAGTGAGTAGAATCGCCACAGATCTCGCAGGTCAGGGGGAGGAGAAAAATCCAAGAGAAACATTCGTGTAGGTACGAGCACCGGCGGAGAGGATCAGAAGGAAAGAAGAAACTGAGATCATCAGACAGCATGAAATGATGGAAAATTACCAATTCTAGCAATGAATGAGAAGAGCCGATTGCTCTGGTTGACCCTGACCTTTGGAGTGCAAAGAGAAGGATCGGAAACCCTTGGCAGCAGAAGGCAGGGTAGAGCAAGAGCAAGAGAAAGGGGCTGCAGAACTCGATGCAGAGAAGCAAGATGTTGCATGACAAAGATAAAGTTGTGGAGCAGAGCCAGGCTGTGAGAGGCCAACAGCAGGGAAGGACAGGAGTTTGTCCCGCGGCCATGACAGCATCAGGCGTGTGAACCGAGTTGACTTTGAGCCTCAGGTCTGATCGCATTCTCGCACTCTACAAGAGAAAGCAAAGAGCGGTTGATCGTTGGGCTTCAGAGGAGATGAGGAGGATCGGGCACATCTCACTGTTGGTTCTTCTCCTCGTCGCCGCTGGTCGCTGTCAGGATGACCTGGCGGACTACCCGATTAAGGAGGAGCAATGCGAAAACTTCGGAGAGTGTCTCACGGAATGTGTCAAGAAGCTTCCTCCCAACAGACAGTTCACGGAGATTGTAAGCAAGCTTCATGCTGTCATGAGCTTGTCTCGATGCTAATCTATCAATGTGCAGTTGGACTGCTCTGATGCCTGTGCCGTAACGCACTGCAAGGAAGTGGTAGTTGATGATCCTACTCTGGGCCTCGGATCTACCTCGGTAAGCACTCGAGCTGCGTGGGTTGAGATCATAACGTTTCTTATCCAGGCGCCCCCTCCTCCACCACCACCTCCCCCTCCTCCCGCTTCTTCGAGCAAGAAGAAGAAATCCTCCCCGCCACCTCCTCCCCCCCCTCCTCCACCCCGTTCAGCTCCCCCTCCCCCTCCCCCTCCCCCTCCCCCTCCCCCTCCCTCCCCTCCTCCTCCTCCCCCTGCCTCTACCCGAACATCATCCAAGAAGCCCCCATCGTTCGGAGGAAAGAAAGCCCCTCCGTCCTTCGGGTCAAACGCTCCCCCCAATCAGCAGTGGGGGGGTCAGGCTGGTGCCGCGTCAGTCCAGCCAGCTTTGGATGAAAACTTGCTTCCCGGGGGTGGACCCAACGAGATGCAGAAGACTTCTGTTGGAACAATGATGTTCAATCCCAAGGATATGCCTGTTGGTAGGAGTATCGACAAGTATGGGGAGTACGGAAGGGACGAGCTGGAACTTCTCAAGCAAGTCATTCGTAAGGGAGATGTGATCGTTGATGCTGGAAGTATGTATGGACATACTGCTCTGGGCCTCAGATCGGTGATGACTGCTCGCGTCTTTCGACTCTTTAACACAGAGCGTTGGTGTAGGTCGTGGGTGACGAAGGAGCGATTTACGCTTTTGAGCCTCAGCGCATTCTGCACCAGATTTTGTGCTCTAACTTTGCCATCAACGGAGCTTTCAACTGTCACTGCAGGCAAACAAAGTTGCGATGTATGCTTCCCCTTGACGGTCTGACGCAGACAAGAAGCGCTCGGACAGAAGGGAGGAGAGATTGTTGTGCCTGCCCTCGACATCGAGCAAGAGGGCTGCCATGGTGCGAATCTCCATCATGTTGTGTAGACCAGACCATGTCGACTCACTTGCTTCAGGGTGCACTGCACTTGATGCCGCGAATTATCTGGGCGAAACTGTGAAAATGACGACTGTTGATGACTTGTAAGTTACAAAGTTGAATGTCCTGACATTGAGAATGACGGCATGTGGCCACTACAGAAATTTGCCCAAGTTGAGGCTCCTCAAGGCTGATGTGGAGGGCATGGAAATCGACATCGTGAAGGGAGCTGTGAAAACAATCCAGTACGCGTGAGCTTTCATTGCAGGATGAAGTTGTGATTTGTCATGCAGGATGTTCAAACCCGCCTTGTATGTTCGTGCTCATTACAACCCTGAGGACAACACGTGAGCTGATCCGCCTTGACACTCTTTTACTGACATCTCCATGTAGTCTGTCGCTCAAGACCCAGGAGCTCGCCAGATTCATCAAGGTTTGCCTTCACCGTGGCGCTCTCGTAGCTGAGTTCTGTTCAGGGACTCAACTATGACATGTATTGGCACTTCGTCCGGCTCTACTACGTGAATGAAACGCATCGTGCTTGTCTTGTCGTTGATTTTTTCAACAGGAGGACAACTTCTACTCCAACGCCGAAAACGAATTCGGGGAAGACACGGTGACCTGAGTGACGGGAACTGCCGGTTTTTGTTGACTGAACCCGTAGGTCCTTTACATCCTCGCTGTTCCTCATGTGGAAGGATCGAGCATTGAAGGCCTTGATCCCGTCGAAGTTCCTCCTCTCTAAATACATTTCGAGCAAGTTAGCATCGGGAATGAAACTCTCAAGCGCTTCGCCCAGGAAGAGATTAACTTCGTTTCTATGTACAAATCAATCATCCATCTCATCACACATCTCCATGAACTCGATGGACCATTTCTTGTAGATCACCATCGCCTAAATGGTCGTCAGTTGACATGATATGCACACGCAACTATCAACCTTGGCAGCGAAAGCTTCTAAGTGGAAGATTGGCTTCGAACCAAGTTGCAGACGATGCTCGAAGAAGGCAGCATTCTGTAGGATATCTACCTTGACACTATCATCCAGCTTTCTCAGCAGCTCAAGCGCCAGCTTCTGCAAGATTAGCTCCGGTGGGATGCAGCTCGCCAGCAGCTCGTAAAATTGACCCCTGCACATTTATCAGCGCGAGCGCGACAAGTCGAAATGTTTCACACCTGATCTCCAGGAGCTTCTTAGGCGATTGATCCTCAAGGATGTTGTGAGCGATCATTCCCACGTACACCTCCCAATCCGCTAATTGTGGTTGAGACTGAAAAGAGTCAGTCGCTTACTAGACGTTGAGCAGAGCGTGAGACACCGATTCATCGACCACTCCGAACTTGACGTAGGTTGACTCCAGCATCAACAAGGCTTTTCGAAGGTTTCGATTGGACATGTTTGATATCTTCGTTGCCGCTTCGACCGGAAGCTCCTTCTTTACCTGCCGCGACCCCTGTGAGCAAGGAGCAGAAACACGCGATCCATCTAGTCACCTCCTTGCGGTACACGTTGCATAAGATTTCTTCTACTTCTTTGTCGCGAGGCGCGGGGACTCTCAAACAAATGCATCTGCTTCTTAGCGGCTCGATGACCTGCGCATTCTCTTGAGATTGACGCTTCACAAAGAAATTGCTCACCTTGCTCGCATTGTTGCAGACCAGAACGAAACGACACGCGCTGGTGTACTTCTCCATCGTTCTTCTCAAGGCCGCTTGACCATCTCGAGACATCTTGTCAACTTCGTTGAGCAGAACAATCTAACATTGAAACTCAGGATCCAAGGATAGGAGTGACAAACGAGACCTTGAATTGCACGGCAGCTGAGTTTGAGGGTGCATGGCTCTGAGCTATCTCCTTGATCACTTCCTGGGCAACATCACGATCTCTGCACAAGAGGTCGTCACGTGAACTGGCTGCATCCCCCTCCTGATGTTCACCTGTAGGGCCCGACATCGCTGGGGTTGATCTCGACATGGTAGTTACTCGTGATGAAGGTGATGTCAACAGAGCTCGACTTGAATTTGAAGTTCTTGATCTCCACCTGACGCATTGAAAGGTCATCAACCCCCAAGACTCCTTCCGCTTCTTGCAACCTTCAGTTTCTCTACACCAGGACCGTAAATCTAGATTGACATAGGGTCAGGCAGGTCTTCTTCGATCACCGAGTACCTCACGCAGCAGTGCCATGATTCTCGTCTTTTTGCCTGCACCAGGGGGGCCATAGAACAGTAAATGGCACATGTTCTGAACGTTTTCTTTCGCAGAGATTCGTTTCAGCTGTTGTGTCAGGCCATCGTTGTAAGTTAACTTGTCCAGCTGAACTGGTCGATATTTGTCGACCCACAACATCCTTGCTGCTAAGAATAGTTCAATCAGCACTCAAGAAACATGATGGTGGTAGCATCATTCTCGGTCCTGGTCTTTTCCATCCACCTTCGCCCTCTATCTCACTTCCCTGCGCCCTTTCTACTCCCCTCTGCTCTGCTCTGCTCTGCTCTGCTCTGCTCTGCTCTGCTCTGCTCTGCTCTGCTCTGCTCTGCTCTGCTCTGCTCTGCTCTGCTCTGCTCTGCTCTGCTCTGCTCTGCTCTGCTCTGCTCTGCTCTGCTCTGCTCTGCTCTGCTCTGCTCTGCTCTGCTCTGCTCTGCTCTGCTCTGCTCTGCTCTGCTCTGCTCTCTCCTTCCCTCCCTCCCTCTCGCTCCCTTTCTCTCCTCATTTCTCCCTTGTCCCTGGTTCTTGCATGCCCCTCCTTTCCCGCCAACTTCAATTTTTCACCCTCATCCCCGCTCATTTTCTTGACCCTCATCCCCACCCATACCATCCTCAGCCCGAAAACTTCCAGGAAAACTTCTGCAAAAACCTGTTAGGACGTAGTAGTGATGCAGGGAGGGGAACGCGGCAGGAAGATCAGGATGGGGAGGAGGACGAGGACGAGGACGAGGAGGAGGATGAGGAACGTGACGATGTAAGATATCACGAACAAGAGTACAGGGAGGAAGAGGAGCAAGAGGAGGATATAGAATCTTGACGAATGCAAGGGAGATAGCAGAGGAGGTGGGAGAAGCGTTTCGAAGTAGGTGGTGAGAGGCTGTGAGGGGCATGAATACTTGTTTCAGTGATCAATTTTTGGCTGATGAGTTAATCTGCAGATGTCAGAGAGTTTCTGAGGTCACAAGACTTTGAGAGCGATGTCAAGTTTCAATGACACCTGACGGGGAGGAAGGGGCGATGCTTTCAAGCGCTTGACGAACGAGGAGTGACGAAAAAGAAGCAATGTCAACTGCCGAGCTCTTCTCTTGATATCACTTGATTGTCCTGTGCGAGCTGTGAGCATGAAGTCAAACTTGATCGCACGTCGCTATCATGTTTGGCCCGGCAACAACATCTTCTGCTGCTATGGTATGATCGTGTCAGTATGCAACTAGATAGTGAGACAAGTCTGCAGGACGGGTCATGCTTGGTCCAGGAATCTATGCCTGCATCGGAACCTTGCTCCTTATTATTGTTCCTTCAACTCTCTTCTTCTCTAAAACGTTCCCATGTCTCTTTAGACGAATCCCCCATGACTTCACTTTACCGCAGTTGTCCCATCCTCCTCTCACATCAAGACAGCGTGGCTCTGGTTGTCATCGCAGCCATCTTGTTGATTCTGCTGCTCTACTTCTTCTTCCGAACAGCAGTCTGTGATCCAGGTCCAAGCCCCTCATCCTCGTCCTTGCTCACGCCATCATCTCCAGGGATCATCCCGAGACGAGACGGATATCTGGATGCTCGCTTGCAGCGCCTCGTGCCCTCGTGAGCTTCATGCTGCAAGATTTCCTGAGTGACGATGTTGCTGTCAGGGCGCAAGGAGTTGTTGTCAACGGCAGGGTGATGACCCTCAAGTACTGTACTACCTGCAACATCTACCGGCCGCCGAGGTGCTCACACTGCAAGGTGACGCGAGCCCTTGCGGGCTCCTCGCAACTCTCCCTCTCCTCCTGCCTCATCGGCCTCGCAGATCTGTGACAACTGCGTCGACCGATTCGACCATCACTGTCCCTGGGTCGGGAACTGCATCGGGAGGCGGAACTACCGCTGGTTCTTGTTCTTTACTTTGGACTCTGCCATCTACGCGTGAGAAGATGAAGAGAGGTGGGGATGTGCTCGCGTGTGCTTACTGGCTGCAGCATCTACCTCTTCGCCCTCTGCATCCGAGCTCTCTATCTCGCTGGGCTGGAAGCTGCTCCTTATGACGTCGTCTCCGCGTTCATCACTGGCGCATCCTCGAATCCATCGACGGTGAGAAGGACGAGACGAGAGGACGAGTTGTGATCACCTCGTAGGTCTCGATCGCCATCGTCTGCGTCCTCTCTTTGTTTTTCACAGGCGCACTCTCCGCCTTCCACATCTACCTGCTCTCCGCAAACATCACAACCAACGAACATGTCGCTCCCAGTCTCCTGCTCCTTCCTTACTGACGCGGTTTCAATCTCAGATGAAGGGAGTTTTCGGAGACTCTGAAAGCTTCTACAACAAGGGGTTCTGTCGCTCCTCTCCTCCTCTCCTGCTTGCTGACCTCGCGACCTCAGGTGTCAGGAGAACTGGCTCGAAACCATCTTCGACCCCGTTCCAGAATCTCTTGTTGACGCAGCAGGCACGCTTGATCCCATCTTTGCCCCGCCCCTTGTTCGCGTTACAACAACCTCCTCTCCGGCCTCTCCTCCTCCATCCGCTGCATTCAACTATGAACTCTCCTCCTCCCAATCCCTCTCTCCTTATTCTCCTCTGTTTCCTTCATCCTCCTGCCACATCTCATCTCTGCTCGCAGAGAGTGTAGTCTGTGAAGACCAAGGAGCAGAAGGAAGCTCGATGCTTCCCCTGGCGCAGGCAGCGGTGAGAGAAGAGCTTCACCCGTGCGTCTGCTGATCTCGGTGACTGCAGGAGCTCAGGATGGTCACGACGACAGCAGGTTTCCTCTTCCCTCCACCTCCTTGAGTGAGCTGACCAGCCGTAGAACAAGCAGGCGGCGACCAGCCAGAGCCGTATGACAACCCTCTGCTCAACCGCCTGCCCAGGATGTGACAGTCCAGTGATGTGTTGCAAGAGCAGGGGGACAGATGGAGCTAGTCTCCTTTATTCGCTTCATTTCATCTTCTCCGCTCTCATCCTCTTCTCCCTTCTACGTTTAATAACATCGCTCAAAGAAACCCCCGCTGAGCTGGCGGCCACGTAGAGACTTCCAACCTGGAGATGCAAGTCAAATCACGTTGAGTGAGGTCAACGATCGCTATCACTGTCGCCAACGCCTGAAGCACAACCATGATCATCTACAACAACACCATCGTCATCGGCACAGCATCCCACAGCAAACTTCCTTGCCGAAAGTAGTAGCTGGTGGCCGTGCGCTGCTAGCACCTCGACGAAATGCCGTCGGCTCACAACCATCATGATGCAATCAGCGAGTCTGAGCCTCGAGGTGAGCCCGCGCAGTGAGAGCAGGAGGAGCAGGAGGAGCAGGAGGAGCAGGAGGAGCAGGAGGAGCTGGAGTACGAGATGCAGAAGAAGGCGGAGCTGACGAGTCCTGCCAGGTCGGTGAGCGATCATCTTGACCTCCTCACCCACCATGAATGCGAAGAGCGGCGAAGGTCTGCAGGAAAGACCCGAAGAAAACTAGACCCATAGCCACGAAGAGAAGGAGAGACGTCGGAATGGGAACCTGCAAGTGTCGACTGAGCGCAGACCCAGTGTGGCAAGGGGAACCGACGTAAGAGATCGTCCAGCTGACGACCACCATGGCGTTGAGTATGATGACCTGCAAGGCGTAAGAGCTCTCGTGCTCCCCTCCCTCTCACCTGCAGAGTTCCGCAGACGAGGATCCACCAGCGGATGCTCTGATCCTTGGCCATGGCTGAAGCGACACACTGTCACTGCTGACAAGCGAGGATCAAGTGACATGGACCTGAGCAGACGACGATGGAAAGAGCAGAGAGAGGGGCAGCAACGTCAAGATGGAAGGAAGAGCTCGGGCAGCTAAGCAATAAAATCGGCTAGAGCGAGGGCATGATGTCGGTAACGAAACCTCACAGAACCAGGTACCAAGTAAGAGGCAGGATAAGGTGAAGGTGCAGGTGTAGGAGCAGGAGCAGATGTAGGAGCAGGAGCAGGAGCAGGTGTAGGAGGAGCAGGAGCAGGAGAAATGTAGGAGCAGGAGCAGGAGCAGGTGTAGGAGGAGCAGGAGCAGGAGCAGGAGCAGGAGCAGGAGATATGTAGGAGCAGGAGCAGATGTAGGAGCAGGAGCAGGAGCAGATGTAGGAGCAGGAGCAGGAGCAGGAGCAGGAGCAGGAGCAGGAGCAGGAGCAGGAGCAGGAGCAGGAGCAGGAGCAGGAGGAGGAGCAGGAGCAGGAACTTGGTCCTCGATGTTCCGCCCGATTTGTTGCATCCCCGCTCAGGCCCAGCAGGGTAAATCCTATGCATCCTAAGTAGGTAGGGTGCTCATTGTACAGGGTACATGAGGAACAGAGGGGGTATGTAATGATAAAAATAGGGTGAAAAGTCATACATTAACATGGTGGGTACTTTGGATTGAAGGGTAGGGGTATACCAAAATATTGACAGGGTAGGGTGGTACTTGGAGAGAACGGGATGCACGCGCTCAGACGGGGATAGGAAGAGAAGGGGAGGAGAAGATGAGGAGAAGATGAAGATGAGAAGATGAAGGGAAGAGCAACACCACACTGATAGACAACGACAGACTTCACTCGCAACATCTCTACTGCCTCTAGTCTACAGCTGAGTCGACAGAGATCCAGCGACATGCGGCCGGTCTCTTCGGCTCCTCGGCGCTCGAGGCTCGTCGGATGTCTGGTCATCAGGGTCTCTCTCTTTCTCCTCCTCCTCGCTGTGCCCATGGGCGTCTCCCTCCCCAGCGTCCGGCTGGAGAGACAGCATGCCTCTCCTCCAGCTCCCCGCCTCTCACTGCGAGGAGGTGCTGGCTTTCCCCCCATGTCCACCGACCAAGTCGCCGGCATGATGACGCCGGACATGATCAAGGCGGCAGGGCAGATGATGGCGAACATGGATGGCAACGCTCTGACGTCCATGATGAACATGGCTGGCAACTTTGCTGGCGCGCCGCCAGATTTCCGCATGGACCCGAACGAACTACGGGAGGCAGCGCAGAAGCTCTCGAGCCTGAGCTCGGAGGAGCTGTTGAGCTTCAGGACTGAGGCCATCGAGGCTTCTAAGTTCGACAGGGATCCTCAAGTTCGGAGAGCTCTCGATGCAGCGACAGCCCTGAAGCAGGAGGGGAACTCGATGCATGTGCAGAGCAACTACACAGCTGCGGTTGAGAAGTATGCGGAGGCGAGAGAGGGGCTGGCGAACATGACCAAGTCCAAGGAGGCGAGAGTCCTGATTCGCAGCTGCCTGCTGAACGAAGCAAGCTGCTACATCAAGATGAAAGAGTTCGCCAAAGTGGTGGACCTGTGCGACCAGGTGCTAGAGCATGAGACGTTAAACTTCAAGGCCTTGTATCGGAGGGGCTTGTCGTACAAGGAGCTGGCCTTGGCTTGCAGAAGTGAAGAGCAAGGAGGAGACGTGGCAGTGAAGCACTTGCGTCAGGCCCTCAACGACGTGTGGAGCGCTCTTTGCATCGATCGGTCGGATGAGGTGGTAAAGCAAACGTACGAGGAGATCAAGGAGTGCATGGAGTCTGTGGGGCTGGGCCATGAGATCGAGAAGATCGAGAAGAGTGCAGAGCAGGTGGTGGAGGAGAGGCTGCAGCAGAGAGCGAGGAAGGACATCTGGTCCCACAACCATCATCATACCCCTCCCCACAAACGAAAGTTGATGCAGCTCGTGGACGCCGTAAGCAGCAACTGCACTGAAGTGAAGGAGGGAGCCAAGCTGCTGCGGAGTTTGGATGCAGACAACATGCTGGACCTAGTCAAGTCGTTCTCGTCCTTGAGTCTCGGTGAGTGTCTGAGCGGCTCCGGCTGCCTCGTGCCTGATGAGCTGGTGGCAGGCAACGCGAGCAAGCAGGAAGTGTTCACGGCCATCAATCTCCTGCAGCAGATGAATCAGACGCAACTGATCGACGAGTCTAACAAGATCCTTGACAATGCAGAGCAAGACGCATCCTCCCCTCCGAGGTTTGACACTCGGTCTCCCATGTTCCCTCCCGGCTTCCCCGACCTCAACAATCCTTTCGCTGCTCTCCAACCCTCCATGCCGGGGATGAAACCTCCCGGTGGCCTGGGGATGAACTTTCCGGGTATGGATGAGGCGGCCGGACCGTTTGGGCCAGAGATGAACAAGCAGGTGCGAGGAGGAGGAGCAGGAGCAGGAGAAGTAGGGAAGAGAGAGGCAGGAGGAGGAGGACGAAGGGAACGAGAAGTGACTTTTGAGATACGCAGGTGAAACAGGTGATGGACAACTTGCAGAAGTTTTACGAGCTGGCGATGAAGGTGAGGAGAGCATACCTCAAGGTGCGAAAGATCGCGCCATGGCTCTCAGTCTCGAGGATCCGCACGCTCTTCACAATCCGCTGGGTGCTCAAACGCTTCATCCTCCCTCGGGTGGGCGGCTACGAGGGCGTGGCTAAGGGGATGAGACTGTGCGCGAACATCGCGGTGGGGAAGACGACGGTGGAGGAGGTGCTGCGGCAGGGAGAGTCGTGGACGAGCTGGGGAGAGCGGCTCTTCCATGAGAACCCCAAGAGGACGGCGTCGTTCTTCCTCGGGCTAGGGGCGGTGCTAGCGCTGGTGCTGAGGGAGGTGGCGGCAAGGGTGGTCGCATATCTTGTGGAGGACAAGGAGGTGAGGGTGAAGGAAATTCGTTGAGGGAGCTGGAGGAGGAGCAGGAGGTCATGAAAGATTGTATTTCTTTGCGTCAAGAAAGGACTTGAACTGCGTCTGAAGTTTGCGGCTGAGGAAGGCGAAGAGGGACTGGAGCAGGGGCTTCTTGTCGGGGGAGGAGAAGAGGTGGAAGAGGTCCTGAAAGATACGCTGCTTGTCACTGTCCTCCTCCTTCAGGCCTGTCATCGCCTTCCTGAAGGTCTGGTACCCTTCCTTCCCTAAATCCTGCTTCACCTTCAGCAAGAACGCTTCCTGCTCCGACCTCTTCCCCGGCGCTGGCGCTGCCACAGAGGCTGTCGTCGCCGGCAGCTCTTTCGACCTTGGAGGACGAGGAGGAGGAAGAGGACGAGGAGGAGGCTCCGACGACCTCATGGTCCGTAACTGAGCGGAGAGAGAGAGAGCAGGCGTCTTGTCCGAGGTAACTCCTCCCCCACCTCCTGTGCTATCCTCTTCCAGCTCCGTTAACAGGGTACCCAACCCAGCAGCTGAACTCCCGCTCCCGTTGCTCTCCTTGACCTTCAGGTCCCGGTAGCTCTCGTACTCGATCAAAGTCTCCTGCCTCACCCGCTCCTCCACCTTCTGCGACTTGAGCACCACAACCTGCTCAGACGAGCGAGGGGGTGGAAACGACTCGACTCCGACAGGAGGAGGTTCACTTTCAGCTAGAGCAGAGCTGTGCTTGTGCTTCTGGAAGAAGTTGGCGAGTTGCTGAGTGACGGGGCCGAACTCGTCCTTCACTTCGATCCTCCCCTGCACCCACCGCGACAGCAGCGGCTGCCTCGTCCAACCCGCAAACCTCTCATCGCACAGCAGGATCGCACCGAAGTCTTCCTTGTGCCGGATCACTCGCCCGATGGCCTGGTTGACCGCCCGCGCCGCTTGCTGCATGTACCACTTCTCCCCGTTCACCGTCGTGCTCGAGTCCTTGGGCTGCCTCCCCGCCACCTCGTCCATGTAGGATCGCTTGAGCACGACTCTGGGGTCCAGCAGCGCAGGGAACGGGAGGCCCGTGATGATGACGGCCCGGCCGTGACGGTCAGCGAAGTCGATCCCCTCGCTCATCTTCCCCCTACACACTGCCATCAGGATCGCCCCGACGCTCCCCTGCTTGTCAACCTGGTTGTCAAATCGTGAGACCCCACCAGCCCCCCTCGCAGCTGAGGACCTGCTCGGTGTACGCCGTCACTGTGGCCTTGAAGTTCGCGCTCTCCCTGGGCTCCACGAAGACGTGCTTGTGGCGAGCTATCCTGTCCCAGATGCCGACGTTCTGCCACTCTTGGATGGTGTTGGTGAGAGCGCTGTAGGAGGGAAAGAACACCAGAAGCCCATCCGGCACGATCCTGCACGTATTTACAATCACATTCCCCAGGTCATGGATCATCTCTTTGTTGTCCTTGTTGCGGTAGCTGCTGTTCAAGACTGTCCCTCGAGGCCCTCGTCTCAGCACCGCAGCGAAGATCTGCTCGTCAGAGATCACGTGCTCATTCTCCAGTACCACCTCAAACTTCATCTCCATCTCGATCGACCATGAAGACATGGGCGACAGAGTTCCACTTGCCAGCACGATGTTTCTGACGCCCTGCTGAAGGATGTCCCGCATCGTCACCCCAGCGCTGAAGCACCAGTAGCCCAGCGAGCGACCTCGTCTCGCTCTTGCTGCGGGAAAGAAGGAGGCCAGGCTGTTCCTCTCGGCCTTGGAAACTTTCTTGTTTTCTGGCTCGTCGCTCACGAACACCCGGTACAGCCTGGAGACGTTCTGGAGATCAGAGGGCTTGAAGACGATCTCGACAGCATCCGCAAACGACTTGAGAGCTGGGTTCGTCGTCATCGCCGACCCCTGCACCTCCAACAGCATGCTTACTGCTCTGCCGAGCATGAGGCAGAGCTCGGGAGCGTTGGTCATGTTGACCCCAGCAGAGTTGAACACCTCGAAGATGAACTCACCGCGTCGAGTGGCTGAGGGAGGAGATCCCAACAGCTCGATGGTGTCCAGCTGCTTCTCGAACGCGAGGAGGATGTGCTTGAGAATCTCGAGCTCACTCACGGAGGGCGGGTCAGCGAAGCTCATCTCCATCGGGTTCTCGCGCATGGCAATGCAGCGGTCGATCTCGCTCACGCAGATGGCGATGTCGCTGGAGCAGATGTCGAAGGAAGCAGCGTCCGAGCAGATCGTCTCCATGTTGTGAGCCTCGTCGATCACCACGATGCTGTCCTTCCACAAGTGCAGCAAGGACTTGCGGGACGCTGGATCAGTCAGGTAGTTGTACGGCATGAAGACAACTTCGGCATCTGACGAGAGGTCGCGAGACAAGTAGTAGGGGCAGACCTTGTGCGTGGTGCCATGCTTGCACAAGTCCTCGATGTCCATAAGCTCCTCCACGACTTCCTTCCTCTCGTGCTTGTGGTCCATTACGTTCCTATAGTACCCGCAAGCTTGTGCCCCAACCAGTTTCGAGCATGCAGCGTTCTGCGCACTTCCTCGCAGCTTCGATACCTCAGGATGTATGCAGAGCTGCTGGCGCGATCCCAGCACCGCCATACGCGGCTTGTAGGAGGACGCACGCAGCTCTCGCACGACCTGTGTCAACTGACCATGCGTGCGAGACATGTAGACCAGGCGGCTCGACCCCGGAGAGGACGGGAGGGGATGCATGGAAGGCGGGAGGGACGCAAGCTCAGGCGGCAAGGAGCTCTGGCTCGACACCTTGCTTGAGTTCTTCCACCCGAGAACTCCGCAGAGGAGGCACAGGGTCTTTCCTGTCCCTGTGGGGCTCTCGAGGAGCGCATGGCGTCCAGGAGCGCTGAGAGCATCGATGAGAGCTTCGAGGAGCCTCACCTGAGAGCCATACGGCCTAAAGGGAAACTCAACCCTCACCCCCCTCACCTCCACCCCTCCTCCTCCTCCTGTCCCCTTGCTCCTCCCTCCCGCCATCTTTTAATCTTTAGTTATATCGCCGGATCCCCTTGAAAAAGTTTCCCTCTTGAATGGGAGCGTAGAGTTGGGTGGTCAACTTGGAACAGAGGCACAAGAAGGCTAGAAGACCAGCTCGAGACGAGACGAGATGAGACGAGACGAGGAGAGACGAGAAGAGAAGAGAAGAGACGAGAAGAGAAGAGAGGAGAAGAGAGGAGAAGAGAGACGAGACGAGAAGAGAAGAGAAGAGACGAGAAGAGAAGAGAAGAGAAGAGAAGAGAGAAGAGATGAGACGAGAAGACAAGAGACGAGAAGAGAAGAGAAGACAAGAGACGAGAAGACAAGAGAAGAGAAGAGAAGAGAAGAGAAGAGAAGAGAGGAGAAGAGAGGAGAAGAGAGAAGAGAAGAGACGAGAAGACAAGAGACGAGAAGAGAAGAGAAGAGACGAGAAGACAAGAGACGAGAAGAGAAGAGAAGAGACGAGAAGAGAAGAGAGGAGAAGAGAGACGAGACGAGACGAGAAGACAAGAGACGAGAAGAGAAGAGACGAGAAGACAAGAGACGAGAAGAGAAGAGAAGAGACGAGACGAGACGAGACGAGACGAGAAGAGAAGAGAAGAGACGAGAAGAGAACAAGAAATCAGAAGTCGACGACGCGGAAGCAGATGGTCGTAGAATATCACCACTGTCACAATACAGTGAGATACTTATCATCGGCATCGATTGATCAGTGAATGTGTCAGCAGCCTATTGGACTGACTTCTTTCTCAGGTGAATGTCAAGTCGACCTTGTCGAAATTCAGTGTCAGAGACGTGACGAGTAACAAGCGACTCGTCCAGGTATTCGGTCGCGTCACAAACTCTTTAGCCACTGCTGTCTGTAGGACGAAATGCAACAACTTTACAGGTTGAAGTATTTGTCTTTATCTCTTCGTTGAGAAATCGTCTCCTCTCTCAGCTTGTCATCTCTCGCTTGCTTGTCCTCGTCTTCTCCTGTTACGATTGTTTGGTCTCACTGGGGTCGCGCTAGGACATGCCCCTTTCTATGTGCCTATGACAGGAGGGAGTCAGAGATGAAGAAGGCTGCATCTGCTACAGCCACTGGGTGTTTCGATTATTGCGTCGTCCTACAACCACTCAAGGTGGAAAGAAGCTTGTGAAGGGTTGACTTGACATGGACTTTCTTGCTGTGTCCTCCGATTGTAGCGCGTTTAACAAACACGAGCAATGTCTCTGAGGATGAGGATGGGGGCGATGACTTTCAGCTTCATCTGCATGACACTGGGGCCTGCAGGGAGGGTGAGACCAACATGCCCCAACATGCAATTGGAGCAGCGACAGACACAAAGATGTAGAGCTTGTATCATTACATGCTACAATCCACGATCAAGGCGTGGCTTCCTGAGAGCTCGAGCAAACTTTAGCACTCTGCTCAAGGATTTGTCGTTCTCTGTGCCTCCTCTGCGCTTCACGATTCTGCCTGCGTCTCTTCTCCTTCCTCAGCTCGTCTGCAGACATGGAACACACGGGCAAGCCCGCGTTCGAACTTGCGTCGCTTGGCATGCTGACGTCATCGAAATAAGTTTTCGGAAAGGGCAAAGGCTTTGACTCCATGAGGGTCGTGGGTTTGCATCCCTTGTCTGGCATCGGAAAATCGAAGTTGTGAATGATGTTGGAGAGAGACGGCTCCTTCCTCCTTGAGCTCGAGTCCCCATTGTTGTCCTCCAGCTCTTTCCGCAGCTGGCAAATGTCTCGTCGCAGATTCTTGTTTTCCGCGAGGAGCAGAGCATTTCTCGAGTCGGAGAGTGCCAGCAACTGAGACAGGGACTCGTTCTGGGAGAGGAGGTCCGACACGTTGGACTCCAACCTCTGAACATAAGCTCGCGCTTGATCCCTCGAGCGCTTCGCCGCTAAGCGATTCTTGAGAGCTCTCTCGCATTTCTTCATGTCCGTCAACTTATCTCCATCCTGAGGCAGCGCCTGTGGATCAGGCAGAGCCTCTTCCTCTGTGCCAACTCCTGCCGAGGATGCTGAGTCACCAGCAACCTCTAGTTTCGTGTGCAAGATCTGTGCCACTTCCTTCTCCAATGCTGTTAGCGGTTCGGACATAGCTTCATGACCCAGAAAGCATGAGCTTGACAGGCACCTATATCCTCACACCCACACGATGACTCAACTACAATTCGGTTCCCTCACCGTATCGGGCCCGACGAAGAGGGCCAACAGTGATTGACTTTCGTGATCCGTTTATCTGATGATGAAGCAAACAAGCTTCGAAGATTCCCGAGGAGAATTGACACCGAGAGCGATCGGATCTCCCTTTACGCGCGAGAATGAAACCGAATGTTCGTGAAGCTATGACGGAGCTCAAGGATAGGAGGACGCAATGAGCAACTTCAAGGCTCTCGGACAGTATCTGACTGCGATGTAGCACACGATCACGAGCGGAAGAGAGGAGGAGGAGGAGGAGCAGCAGGAGGCGATGCGAGCAGAGCGATCCGAGCAGAGCCTCACTGCATACGCAGTTGGAAATGCACAACTCGATGGTGGGGGTCAATCATTGGGGGTGGGGTATTAAGAACCCCAAAAAGACATCATGAATATGGGGTACTTTCATATGAGATATGTGGGTAGGGTAGTAAATTTTGAAGATATGTGGGGGGTAGTGTGTACAAGATAGGGGTGGAGGTGAAGTCAGCATGTCAGGAGGAAACACATCGATGGCTCCATAGATTTTTTGATGGGGGTACAGGCCAGTGGGGTAGTATAAAAGATGGGGTGATAAAATTCAGGGTGGGTACCATGAGGGAATTTACCCTTCAGAATCCTGGACTTCAAAGGGTACCAAGCCATGGAGGCCGTGTATTAATAGGGTAGGGTGATTGGTAGGGGTGGTATAAACTGAGCTAAAACATTTTTTTGTGGTGGTCATATTGTGAACCACACGGTGGCAAATGGCAGGGTAGGGGGTGGTCTCACTCAAGGGTGATAATGAAAGATGTCACCATGTACCGGTATATAGACCATCAATTTACGTGAAAAAACGGGGTACACATCGATTCTGATGGTGCACTGTAAATTTGAGGGGGTAGGGGTGTTGGCGTGTGCGACAGTCAGCCTGTGTCAACCACAAACCTGCTGACCCTACCCCACATTTGATCCTTCCATATCACCCCTACCCCCTACTTCTAGATCCATTGTGGGGAAACACACTTAAACTGAGGATGCGGAGGCACTACCCCTACCTCCTGGATAACACTGCTGGTCCTGCTGCTGACGCTTCGTATAGAAGTCAAGAGTTTCGCCGGACCCGGCGGGATGGCACAGGCTCAGTAGTTCAGCCTACCGGCGTTCCCGGCCGCGATGATGCAACGGCCGGGCGGGCCCGGCCCGGGCCGCGTGTCGCCGGGCGTGACGCGTGACAGGAGAGCCGAGCCTCGGAGTACTGACTCCGTGAGTACGGGGCAGTGTGTCACGGTCTACCGTACTTTCAGTGACATTTGTGTGTGACTTTTGAATTACGAGTACGGTCGGGGAAATACTAAGATGATAGAAAGAATGGATTCAAGTTTAATTATACACTGATGATGCACATCTGAGCTGAAATCGTAACATGTTGTAGCTAGGGCACATGCCAATTGCACTAGTTTAGAGGAGCTTATCATGGATTCCTCCGGTGATCTTTCCACTAAGCATTTGCTTGACCGGGCTGAGACGAATGGATAAGCACCAGTCTTCATTTCAGATATGAATGCGACATACCAGAATCCGATGGCCTGGAAGATCATCTTCTTCTGGTCGGGAGTGAGGTTGCCGACCAAATCGACCGATACGTGGATGCTGTAGACGAGTCAGTTGCAGGACTGACAGACATTTGGTCAGCATAACCTGTCCGGAACTTGTTTGCCGGCTTCAAACTTGTCTTGAACTTCAACTTTGATCTGCGCAAGGAATCAACTTCACATTACACAGAACATCCACTTGACATCACCTCCTTCAAGGCGTCCGCAGGAAGTTTGCCGTCCTTGACCAAGGTAGAGGTGAAATGCTGCAAGGTCA
Organism: Guillardia theta CCMP2712; assembly: GCF_000315625.1. Lineage (NCBI taxonomy): Eukaryota > Cryptophyceae > Pyrenomonadales > Geminigeraceae > Guillardia > Guillardia theta. Next base: position 287,700 of record NW_005434667.1, read on the forward strand.
TGCTTGTGCATGCAGCCAATCCGGACAGCACCAAGTTCTACACAAGAACACTGTTTTAGAAGAGATCCCACGGGTGCATTACGATGTACCTTCGGGTTGGGGTTCAGGCATGCCTGACCAGGCATAGGTGGCAATTCAGCAACAATCTCTGTCAAAACAGTCAAACGCTTATGGCGATAAACTTGAAGCGACATCGTATGCTATACAGAAATAAAACGGAAACAAAGTGATCTCAAGCTAGTCATCAACACAGAAACTTGGCTCGCATGATTTTGAGAGCGAACTGAACACAACAAAGGCGGGTGGAAACTAGGGATGAACAGACCTGATGATCCGCCAAAGTTGATGCGGGTAGTGAAGTCGAGGCCCTTGGCAGAGGAGGTGACAGAGGACCAGCGACGAGTCGCAGGAGCGAACATACGAAGACGAGAGAGCATGGCAATGCAGAGGTAGTGAGTGACTTGGTAGGTAGAGGGTCTTTTTATATCCTCAGAACGGGGTGGTGTACATGACCGGTGGTCAGTCACAAACTCTATACCGCCAGCAAATTCTTTGGAAACGGAGGGTACGATACCTGAGGGTGGGGTGGTAGGGTGGTAGCGAATGGGCGTAACAGAAGATTGGGGACGAGGAGACAGGGGGATACAAGGGTGGGGGTGGTGACGGGGGTAGCTAGTTTTATAAATTATCGGGGAGGTAGGGGTTATGAGAAGGGATGAGGGGGGTAGTCCAGGTAAGGGGGTGGGGTCGGGCTGTGACCGAGGATTCCAGGGTCGCATCAACGAAGCAAGTGGTGTCATCAGTGAGGGCATGAGGGGTAGTAGGAATTACTGGTATCAAGGGGGGGTGATACGAGATTTGATGGGGGTACCTGTAGAGAAAAGCACAACATGAGCGTTGTGATCGCAGACAGTCAGCAGTGTCAGTGAATTCATATGGTGGGGTGATCAAGTGAGGGGGTTGCAGTGTACCCCACCAGGAATCTTCGTTGAAATTCGCTCATATTAGAAGGGGTAATTTAGCCAAGAAAATTATTTAAGTGGGGTAGGGTCCTTTAATGTGCGGAGTCAGCAGGAATATGGTGGGGTGGAGTCAGCAGGGAAAGGTCACCTACACACAACTACCAACTGCGCTTATCGTGAGCCCACCTCAGCATGATCTGTGACTGCTCAGTGACTCGCCTTCCTCGGGTCATGGCCCCGGGTCATCAGCCGGCCCCGGGTCATGCGGCCCTGCCGGGATCAACTCCGATACTGATATCTTTACTTAACTACAGGGGCAATCCGCCCCGCCCTGCCATGCTATCGCCGTCGCGGTCATCGATGGCATGCCCCGGGGAGGAGTGAGAAGCATAGCGAGCGGCACCAGCGATGGTGGGAGTACAGAGCAAAAAGGCCTTTAGCTCTGCCTTCTGCTCGGCCTTGAGCTGATGGAATATCCTCAATCGAATGCGTTTACAGCTCGGATCATCTGAAAGAAAACGCAGCAGCCTCGTCGCTATCCTCCTCTACATCCTCCTCTACATCCTCGCCTCCATCCTGACCTACATCCTCCTCTCCACACCCATCCTCCTCGTTAGTTCTCTGATTTCCTATTTTGTGTCTGTGCTTTTCCTCACGAGTCGCAGCTTTGCTTGCAAGACATTCGTGTACAACGTTATCTCTCCTCCTCTCCGCTGCTGTTCGCGTCTCCACCTGCTAGAGAATCCAACGAGAAGTGCCTTGATCTTGATCTTCCTCCTCTCTTGCGTATCATCGTCATCTCCCCCTCCAACCCAATCAGCACCGCTATGGCTGCAACAACAGCAGCAGGCATCTGCTCCTTTTAGTGCAGTAGATGATTCATCTCCAGAGAGAAATATGACCCCTCCGAACACTGCTCCAGCTGCTCCCTCTCTTGCTCTCTCTCTTGCTCGTTCTCTTCGGGATGAAGGGCATGAGCGGCTGCAGCCTTTGGTCGACAGGAGCGCCTACAAGGCTGCGGTTCGGTCCCGCCTTGACAAGTTGAACTCTCTCAGAGACGAGATCATGCTGGAGAAGTTGATGAAGGCAGGCCTGTGCCGTGAGAAGGAGCGAGCTAAGACTTGATCCTCAGGAAGTTGATAGCAGTGAAGACGAGGGGGAGGAGGGCGACGGGAGTCTCGTGGCAGCAGTAGACAACATCTTTGACGGCGAACCTGCGGGAATGTACCGGAGCATCTTCGACGGAGAGCGCTTCACCACGCTGACAGAGCTGCAGCAGCATATCAGGCGAGTGCTTGTTGCTTCTTGCACCTGGCTGATGCGTTGGAACAGCCAGGTCCTGCAAAAGAGATATGGACATGGTGAAAAGGTGGGGGAGGAGGATGAACTATCTTGGGGAGACGACGACGACGACGACGACGACGACGACGACGACGACGACGACGACAGGGACGAGGAGGCCATGCATGTGCGTGGGAGCAGGAAAGGACTAGGAAGGAGTGAGGGTGCAACGGCAGGAAGAGGCGCAGGAGCTAGCAAGAGCTCGTCACTTCCAGTCAAGTCCAAGAGAACGAGAGGAAAGAGGAGATAGCGCAAGTTGTTTAATAGGTCAAGTGTAGGAAAGCTCAAGTTTCAGTCCATTACGAGCTCTCGTGCCCCAGCCTAGGGATGGAGGAGGTGAAAGTCAGTGAACGGAAGGAGCCGCAGCAAAGGCAGCAAAGGCGGACAAGGCAGCACCTGTCGGAGGAGCTTGTTCCACAGCTTCATCTCACACTCCTCAGCGGCTGCAGCTTCGGTCACATGGTTGCCTCTCCCTCGCCCTCCTCCCGCTCTCTCTCTCCTTCCTCTGCTTCCTCTCCCTCCTTCGTCTCCCTCCTTCCGCGCTCTCCTGCCTCTCCCTCACCCTCCGCATCCTGTTGGTAGGTCTGTTGGCACGTCCTCCTCGCATGGTCCATTTCTCGTCGGACCCTCTCGTCCAGGATGCGAGCAGAGACCTACGAGGAGGTCAAGGGCGAGGGAGGAAGAGAAAGGATATGCGGACCTGCGGGTCCTGGTGCATTCCATGCCTCCAGCCTGGTCTCCCGAGCTGATTCTGAGGGTGAGTAAGAAGCATGTGGAGCAGAGGAGGAAGGGAGGTAGAGAGGGTCAGCCAGTGACGAGAGGAGTAAGTCGATCAGCCTTCGACTCATCGCATCAGCTTCATGTTCGCACTCACATGGTCCAGACGGAAGTTGCGAGCCTCCTGCAGCCGTTGCATTACTTCTCTAGCCCGCTCCTCACGGTCGGGTCTCCCCTCGTCCTTCCCCTCCTTCTCAGCCCCGCCCGTCGAGTCTAGTGATGGCGCTCCCCGCCCCTGACGTAGAAGCCGTAGCCACACTCCCCCTCCCGCAGGACATGCTCCTCCTTCTCCACCAGATGGATCGAGTAGGGAACGAAGAGCTTCTGCTCTACCAGCCTCCTGCACGTCTTCGCCTCCTCTCCTCCTTCCTCCGCTGCATCACGAGCCTTCGGCTCTTCAGCTTTGTGAACCTCATGAGCCTCCGCTGCTGTCGGAGAACTTTCTTGTTCAAGGCCGGGAGGAGCCGAAAGGGGGGGGGGAGGGGGAGACTGAGGGGAAGGGGGAGGAGAGGAGGAAGAGGATGCTTCAGCCTGAGAATCGTTTCCTACGGCGTCACCTCCCTGCGCTGCTTCTCCTCTCCCATCGGCTTCCTGTCGCACCTCCTTCACCTGCTGCTCTCCACCTGGACTCGCCAACTGGTCCTGCGTCTGACTTCCAACGGCTGTCGTCCTTTCCTCCTCATTCTGACGGGCTGCAGCTCCGTCGTCCCCCCCATGCGCGGGAGCTGCTGCTTCCTCGCCCCTGTTCTGACGCTCTTCAGCTCGCCCCTTGTTGTCCTCCAGCTCGTCTTCCAGCTGAGAGCGACTACATGTCACATCGCCATCGATTTCCCTCCTCCTTTCGTCCCGGATACCTCTCTTCTCCTGATTCTCCCTCCTCCCCTTCCCCCCTCCTCTCATCACTCTCTTCGCTTCTCAATCTCACCAGGTCGAAGCCGTAGGCAGAAAGCTTCCGCTTGAAGTTGGTCTTGCGGCAGACTCCCATCTTCCTCAATCCAGTGTAGCAAGACGTTCCGTTCTCGAGCTCGCAGGTCTTGACAAGCGCTTCGTAGCTTACGTTGTGACCTACAAGATACTCGACCTTGACGGGTAGCGGATGCCCTTCAGTGTTGAACACGTAGGGCTGTAAGAGGAGGTGAGAGGGGAGCAAGAGGAGGAGGAGTCGAGACCTCTCGGTTCAGCCAGTGGTCGCGATCGAAAAGGAGGAAAAGATATTTGAGCGTCTCTGCAAGAAAGTAGGAATCCATCCGATCCTCTAGCCTGACCCTCCCCCGTCAGACCCGTCAGAAAATTCTCCTCTCTGCCTCCCCCTCCCTCCTCTCCCTATGTACTCTTCCTGGCCCTCTTCCAACATTTTTGGTCCTCCCCGTCCTGCCCTGCCCCTCCTGATTCTCTTCCCCTTCCCCTTCTCGCCTTTTCGTCTCCACATTGGACATGGCAGCGTAGCCGCATCGAGTCTTCATGAGCGACTTGAGTGAGACGAGTATGTCCAGCCCCATCGACAGCCACACCGGGTCATGAGTCGCCTGCTCTCAGGTCAATCCACGAGGAGGCTTCGCAGGAGAAGGAAGTCGGAGGAGGAGAAGGGTGAGGGGAAGTGGGCGAGTGGCGGGAGGGAGGGCGACCGGAGGGAGGGCTCACTACCTGGTAGAGGTAATAGATGGACTCCACTGTCTCAGGCCGAAGGGGATACCCTTCGGCTCCCGTGTGAAGCTTGCCGGCCTCGAGGTTGAAGGCCTCCGGGATGCCTCCGAACCTTCGCCACAGCGAGTGGATGGCGTACTGAGACTCCACGGCCGCGTCAATGTCGCCGAAGAGAACCTGAAGCCCCGGCCAGAAGGACGCGAGCGACGAGTAGACCATCCAGCTCACCGTCCCGCTCTGCATGTTCACGTCCAGGTACCAAGCACCCTTGCGGAGGAACTTCATGATGCCCGCGTAGCACTCGGAGAACATGTGGAGCGAGTCGCCGTCGCCGAAGAGGAAGTGAGCTTTGACGAGGTACTCGTACAAGGAGTCGATGTTGGTGCCCAGCCCCGAGTCGAGATGCGTCCACACCCCGCTGTCGATGTTGATGTGGTTCCCCACCAGCCCCAGTCTTGACCGTCTGCTCCACAACCCTGCGGTCGCCCTCCTCGCCGCGAGCTCATACTTGGGGTCGAGGGTGAGGCGCGAGAGCATCACGAACTCGAGGAGGTTCGTTCCTCCTCCTGCTGCCGAAGTGATCACCGTCTCCCCCGGGGGAACCCCGCGTCGCAGGTTCACCGTGCCGTAGGGGATGCCAGTCTTGGTGTTGAAGGCAGGCATGAGACGATCGGCGAGGTCGACGGCGAGGAGGAGGAGCTCATTGTCGTACCAAGAGAGGAAGCGGAGGGCAAGGAAGTGAGCGGAGAGGAGCCCCCCCAGCGCTCGGATGTTCGTCTCGAAGACAGAGACGTTAATGTCGACGTCGAAGGACACTTCTGCCATCACCTTCCTGTCTCATCGCGTCAGCTCCCCTCCCAGCCCTCCGCTCGTCTCACCTCACTGCTGCATCAAACGCAGAGAGGTTTCCCATGATGGCGAGAGTGTCAAGAGCATCGATGAGAGTCAACTTGTACCCTCCCTGACCGAAGAGATCCTTCCCCGAGCACGAGATCGGCCTCAGCTCATCGTAAGGGTAAGCCCACTGCATGTAGCCGTTGAAGGAGAACTCAAACATCTCCACGATCTCTTTCCTCACGCTCTCCACGTAAGTTTCACTGAAGATCTCTTCTTCGAACTTCTCTGCTCCTTCATCTGCCTCTTGGAGCTCGTCAGCTGCCAGGCTGTCGCCGCTCGAGCCCCTGAGGATGTCGATCAACCTCCTCTTCATCTCGTTCAAAGTCTGCGGGTTCGACTCGGAGCTCAGAGCACGAGCGATGATCGCTTCCCCGAGATGAAACTGATCTCGGTTGGAGGCGTTCAAAAGATCGAAAGAGCTGGCGAGCTCCTCGTCTTGAAGCACAAGCCTGAGAATCTCCTTCCTCAGCCCTCGTGACCCCTCCACATCCCCCTTCCTCAACAGATCCATCACCGACTGCTCCATGGCAGCAGCGTCCATCTCGGATGCTTCACTCACCAAGGGTGTGAGCAGGAGGAGACTCAGCAAGATGGCGCGAAGAGTATTCGTGTGTCCACGCACGTGAAGGGGCATGGGAGGAGCCTTGCTCTGCTCTTGACTCCAGTCAAACGCCGTCCTCCTTTCGACTCGATTGCCTCCCCTCTCCTGCCCGTGCGGTACCAGCTTCCCCCGTGAGTCTACCTCCCTGCATGCTTCTGCCTACTTCTCCTTCTCTCTCTCCTTCTCTCTCTCCTCCTCTCTCTCTCCTCCTCTCGCTCCCCTCGCTCTCCCCTCGCCACCCTCATCAGCACCGCAGGTGAAATGCTCTTATGAGGCGAGCGAAAGATGATCCGCCTCAAAGAATCGAGTACTAATTGGAGAGACGAATAGTCTTGCTGTCTTTATTTTGTCGTTAATTATACACTGAGGCAGACTCGAGTTGTTGAAAAGGAAGAAGTCAACGGACTGGCAATCCGTCAAACTGAGAGTTGGGGAGGGAGGAGGAGCAGGGGAGAGAAGAGCAGGGGAGAGGGGAGGAGACGAGAGCAGAGAGCCCGTGGCTCATTCAGTCAGATGGCGAATCAAGCCGCAAGGGAAGAGGCAGAGGCGAAGCTGTCACCTCCTGCATCTCCTGGCTCGATTTCTTCTCCTTCCTCCCCTTCTTCACCATCCTCTTCAGCCATATACGTTGCGTACGAGAGATTGGCTAAAGGACTGCTGAAACAAACGAACCAGGGGATTGTCAAATCTGTGCTAGCACAGAAATACGACAAGCTGGTGGACGACATCTTTGATGGAGGATACAGGGCCCCCAAAATGCGCGTCATCATCGAGAGAGCTCGCGAGGCACAACAGAGCAGAGAACCTTGCGAGTGGAAGGGTCCAGCCGCGAAGCCTTCGGTCCGACGGCAGGTGCAGCAGATGCTGCGAGCAGCTCGCACAAAGTTGGAGAAGAAAGAATACAAAGAAGAAGAGGACGGGAGACCACAAGTGGCTCAAGTCTGCAAGATCGAGGAGGAGAACCCTTCAACGGTCCTTCTTCACCCCCAACCATCCAACCACAGCCCCCCTCCACAGCCCCTCTCTGATCGTTCGCCTCCTTCGCTTCCTGGCGCCTTCAAGCCCTCGCGTCCTCACCATGTCGAGGCACAGGAGGTGAGCAGAGCAGAGCGACCTGCAAGAGACGAGCTGAGATTGATTGCTTGCAGACCTCCTTCCTGGAACCAGAACTAGCGGAACAGACAGCTAGTTCCGCTGCCCCCGCTGCTCGTCGCGTTTCTGTGAGGAGATCGACAGACGCTGATCGTCCGAGGGCAAAGGTAAGGCACTACCTGACCTTGGCGATTTGCTGCCTTGGCTTCCTCTGAGTGCGTTGACACAGAACAAGAAGAAAGTCTCGAATCGAACTCACAAGACCGAAGACGAGCCCGCACAAGAGCCTCCTGTCGTCCAGGAGGAGAGGCAGCCGCAGTCTCGCTCACCGGCTTCTTCTCCTCGACTTCCTACCCGGGGCAAAACTTCAGGGTCGACGCGGCAGGACGTGCCAAGCGAACCGACGAGAAGAAGCGAGAAAGTTGGAGGAGCCTCATCGATGAATTCTCTTCCTCCTCCTTCTCATCACCACGAGCAAACTCAGGGACCCCCCGGGACTGCGAGGATCTGGCAGTCGAGCGGGGAGGTGAAGAGAGTCAGGAAAGTTGACAAGGCCACTCAGTGGGCACGGAGGAAGGAGGAGGCAGCTGAGCCCTCAGCTCGTTCAAGCCCTCGCGAGCCCGCCCCAAGGAAAGAAGAAGAGATTCTTGCAGTTGAAGTTGCGCAGGAATCTCCGCCACCGGCTGGGAGTGTCAAGACTTCTCTGTTCCTGACTCCTCGTCCTCCCATGCCCTCGACAGCCCCCACCAGAACCTCCAGCTCTCCTTCGGCTCTCCCTCACCAACAGGCTCGGACGCCAATGCGAGCCGCTGAAAAAGAAGAGCAGGATCAGCTTCTGCCCTATGTGAGTCTCGTCCTCGCCCTCGTCCTCGTCCTCATCTTCCCTCCACCTCCTCCACCTCCTCCTCCTCCTACTACTACTACTACTACTACTACAACTGCTGCTGCTGCTGCCGCCGCCGCCGCCGCCGCTGCTGATGCGCTGCTCTGACTGGTGGCAGCCGACCAAGAGGACAACTTCTGTTCGCACGGGCCGGCATGCGAGAACGAGCGACACCCAGGGGCTGGGTGAGGGGGAGAGGCTATATGGAGTGTGGGTGCCCGTCATCGACCCCATCAAAGTTGACCGGAAGGTGCGGAGGAAGAGCTAGAGCTAGAGCTAGAGCTAGAGCTAGAGCTAGAGCTAGAGCTAGAGCTAGAGCTAGAGCTAGAGCTAGAGCTAGAGCTAGAGCTAGAGGTAAAAGGCGTGGGGTGGGGGGCGGGGTTGAGAAGTAGATTCTTTGCTGACATGAACTGAGATGGACTTTCAGTTTCCTCTGCAGCATTTTCAGCGCCAGAAGCAAAAGATCGAACAACGAAAGCTGCCGCACGAGAAGCTTTTCCTCGACCTCCTGTGCTGCCAAATGGACAACAAGTCGAAGCCTTTCTTTCAGACTCTCCTGCCCCTGCACGAACAAGCCGTGGGCAACGTCAGTTTCGCTTTGACAGAGGTCAATGCCAGGGAGAAAGCAGCCCAGAGCGAAGGAGGACGCAGAGGGAGGAGAGAGGAGAAGGGGGAGACGAGAAAATCCGACTTGCTGTAGATGATGTCGAAGAGGACGATGGAGTGCCTGAAGGTGTGAACGATTGAGAGCAGAAGGAAGATGCTCGTAGGGGATAGAGGGCGGGAGGGTCAGCGAGACGTTATCAGATGGGCAGAGATAGCAGGAGTAGTCTATTCCTGTTAGAGCAGAACCAACAGCTGCTTCACTGTGTCCAGATGGATTTCTTGGTCGCCATGATCGCTGTCAGCAGCGTGTCAGTCTCTGTCTCACCTGCCGGCCCGCAGCTCACCCGCTACTCTCTCATACCATCCCGTCAGGTCATTCTTCAACAACCAATTCTCCATAAGAGTCGATCTTACATGCTGCAGTCAACTTCAGCGCCCTCCCCCAAACATCCTCCTTCCTCCTCCTCTGCCGCCCCCATCACCACCATCACTTTCACATTCTTGCGTACCTTGCACATCTCCGCAAGCGCCCATAGCATCAAGTCTGCAGGTCCCACAGAAGAACCTCCGATGTAGTTGCCTTGCAGACCCTTCTTGAACGTCTCCCCGTACTCGCTCAGCGGCTTCACCTCGGGTTTGGACTTCCTGCATGGAGACTCAACCCTGAGCAGCTGCCGGGCGACTCACCCGACCTGATGCGGTCGGGGGCTTGAGACACCATGAGGAGGACGAGCGGCTTGACGAAGGTCTGGGAGCAACAGTCGTCGGAGAAGAAGGCGTCGACGAAGTTGGAGCGATCCTTGTCATCGGAGAAGAGCTCAATCTCCACCGCCACCATCACTCCGAAGGTGATCTCCTTCATGAGATTCAACTCGTGCTGGGTGGCCTCTCGGCCGAAGAGACAAGGAGATAAACACTTTGCTATGATGAACGAGTCGTTGACCTGAAACACCATGACCCTCAAGCCAAACAGCGACGACTTGACCTGCATGTCGTTGACGACAAGGATCGGAATCTTCTGATACTTTGACCAGGAGATCTCAGACTTGAACGGGTAGTTCACTTGCACCACGTCATATGGAACCTCTGCCCACGCAAGAAGCGCCCTGACGATCGCGCATGGTGGACTTGCCTCGAACTGATACAGCTTGACCTAATAGAGGACGTGACCTAACTTGCCTGGGAGTTCCTTGGCAGGGAACTGAGGTGGATGATAGAATGAAAGGTGCGATGAAACAAGGAAGCAGGGGAACAGAGGAACAGGGGAGGGAGCAGGGGTGGGAGCAGGGGTGGGAGCAGGGGTGGGAGCAGGGGTGGGAGCAAGGGCAGTGAGCAAGGGAGGGAGAAGAGCTCACTGTATGGATCTCATCCTTGCTCTTCAAGCTGAATGGCTGCGGCGGATCTTCTCCTTCGTTGTTCGGCTCCCACGCCATCGCCTAGTCGGGGAGATCCTCGTACCCTTCTTTTCCTCTTAGGAGTCTCAGTCACGGGGCGGGCCCGGTGGCGGGTCGGTTTTGAGCTCCATACCGAAATAGATCAAAGTTTTTACTTAACTCAATACTCCCACCCCCTACCCCTCCCATTCCACTGATGTCACCCTACCCGACAAAGGTTCAGATCAGTACCCCTAATTCATACCTGAAGTACCCCCCTTGTATCCTGTACAATTGTGTCCTGCAATTGAGTACCCCTCCTTTTGAGTCCACCCTCCCCTAGTAGTGAAATTCGCAACCATGAGTACAGTCCCATCGCCCCCATCTTCATAAAACACAATCGACCGACAGCCAGGCAGGCAGCCAGGCAGCCAGGCAGGCAGGCGGTAGACACAGAAACAGTTACAGTGAGCGAACAAGAGGAGGCAGGTAGGCAGAGACAGAGAGGTAGACAGCGAAAGCCTAGTGAGGAGGATGTGGGTAAAGGGTAGAGACAGAATGAAAGGAAGGCTGCGACTGACAATAAGAGCAGAGAAGACTTGAAGAACACCATCGGAAGGGATCGGAGCAACAGGGTCGATAAAGATGATTGACACTGAAAGAGAAATTCGTGTGGGAGTGACGACGTAGAGCTCATGTGCCTTGGTCAGATGGCGTGAGTGACAGCAATACCCGTCGACCACGTGAACATCCACTGGACGATTGGCTGGCCTCTGTTGTTATAACATGTTGAGCTAAGAAACAATCTGAAGCTCGGGACTGGCAACATCATGTATGCCGAGGGCATGAGATATGCAGGTCCACGCGAAGAGAACATCCCCGACTTTGGAACGTCACAGATCGTACAGGAGATTGACAGTGAGTGCTCGATCCTTTGTTGGGAGTCTTCCTTCTCACTTTTGATGGTTGACATCTTGCTGCTCGAAAAGGTGCTGAGAAGATTGCGCGCGAGGTCGACAGGCAACTTCGGTATGGATCCACTTTGAACGTGGTCCGAAGGACAGCAGCCGACGGGTCAGGTTAGCGATCTTGCAGATCCAGACAAGGCTGCCGGTTGACAAGCTCTCAGTCCGGTACGAAGCTGGAGCAGAAGTGCTGTCACAGGCAGCAGTTGGTGATGACCTGCTGGGATACACTGAGATGTCAGCTCGATGCTGCCTCAGTCTTCTTGCCTGATGCCTCTTGTCCTTAGCGTGTCGGGGCGAAACTCAATCCGCACGGGTTCGCGAATCTACAACCGCACAAATGATGCCACGCCGCTCACGCACACGCACACGCGGCTGGTGAATGTCGCTGTGGTTGAGCGACGAAATCGAGAGTGAGTGGTGCTTGCTGTCTCTGTCATCGTATAATTTTCTTACAGCCCAGGAGATGGAACTGATTCGGCAACGGTACTTTCTGTTGTGCGATGAGGGAAGATGGTTGACTTAGAATCTTCAGTTTGAAGTGCAGGAAGCGACGGTCGTGCCCAAGAAGGCTGGAATGAGCATCTTAATGTTTGACTTGTGAGCGATTTGCTTGTTTCTTGCGCAGATTCATCGACATTCTCTCATGTCTCCTTGCTCCTCACGTACTAGTCGCAGGTGCTGCTCTAAGGGACGGAGGACAAGGCCCAAAAAGCCTCGGGCTCGGAGTGGAATGAGGGAAGACCCATCGCCAGAGTGCTGCTTGCCTCGAGTTTGGCCTAGTCGTGAACTCGTTTCAGGCAAGTCGGAGCAGCTTGGGAGGCTCCGTCAAGGGTCAAGGTCTGGGATCCGACGATAGACTACCACCTCTCGTCTGTGCAGCGAGCTCGTCAATCGAGGTGACTGTGCTATGCCGTTGGCTCGTTTCCTCAACTAAAACAGCAGTGACGTTCAACTCCGGCTGCTCCGATCGAACTCAGAAGAATCTCACGAGGTACCTCCGCTGTGCCGCCATGTCACTCACTTGGTTGACTCGCATGGCCTTAGGCTGGTTCCTCTCACTCCCTGCCCTTTCAGAGGTGTGTTGCTAGCGCTGTCTTCTCACCTCAACTCTGAGGCAGGTCGGATGGGTGGACATGATTATGCAGGCTTCTCCGATATCTGGATTTTGAACCAAAGATAAACAAGGTGAAGATTTTTTCCAGATGGAAGTCCATCACATTTTGTTGTTGTGCAATGAAGAATCGAAGTTTCATGACATCCCCGCAAGGAACTTGAACAGATCTACGAGAGTGACAACACCCTGAAGGGAGCCCTTCTCATCCAGACATGCCAGTCTGGTGGTTCGTGCGATTGAAAAGCAAGAGATGACCTACAAATGAATTTCTTGAGCCTCGACAGCACCACGACCAACACTCAATACCTTGGACAGTGGGTCGGTGATGAGGCAGTGCTTCGGTTTGCTTTCACCATTCTCCGCCTGCTCGTCCAGCTCTTATTGCTCTCATTCCCTTCATCGGCCGTCTTACCCGCTGCAGAGCATGCTCCACAGGTACATTCAAGTCCAGCTCCGTTAGGCCCAGGATATCGGCGTCTGAAAACCTGGAGCAGGAAATTCTCAAGGCAAATTTGCTACAACAAAGCTGACAGAGAAGAGAAGAGAAGAGAAGAGACGAGAAGAGACGAGAAGAGAAGAGAGAAGAGAAGAGAAGAGAAGAGAAAAGGGAAGAGAAGAGAAGAAGCTTGAGCCTCACATGTCCATAAACTTCCCATTAGCATCCACCACAGGGACCCCCGAGATTCCATTTTCACTCATCAATTTCAAAACGCTGAGTCGAGCTGTCAATGAAGGAAGCCATCAAGCTCGACCTACTCTTTGACGGGCTCGTTCGGATGGACCTTAATCACTTTAGACGCTTCCATCGTTCCAATCCCTGACAAAGAGAAGAGATCAAAATGCAAACCTCAGAGAGGCATTCTAACCCGCTTCTCGGAGAGTTCCTTTCAAAGTTCCTTCATGGAGAAATCAGAATATATTCATCAGCAATGACCTGACATTCTCACCTAAATCTTGTTCCTGGTGATAGTACAAAAATCGGAACAATAACAGATACGTGATCTGTCCAATCTTGCACAACAATTAATGGGGTTTTGGTAGCCAATCGTCTTACTATGCATTGATTTAAAAGTGGAGTATTCCCCTCTCGTTCCAGAACTGGCAACACTACCAACAAATCAATCGATTTGGCAGGACAGCAGGCAAAAGTTACCTCGACAGTCGTTTCTAAGAAGAGTGCGCAGGACACACAGCAAGTCATCGTCCGGTTTCACCTCAACGCTGCTCTGTAGTAATCGTCAAACAACTTTCGTACTGCATCAGCAGTCAACAAACCTCGGGACAACCAGACGGTCTTTCGGAGTTACTCAACCAATATGCAAGATCAATCGATCGCAGCGAATCTTTGAAGTTATTTTCTGATGAAGTACAAAACAGGAGCATTTCCAAGAGGTCCGACACAGTGAGCATACCCATGTATCGATCTGATCGTCCATCCCATACAGGAACTGCTGTCTGCTCGTTAGCGGCCATTACGTGAAATGCTCCGAACGCTGACATCGACGCATCGAGCAGCACCACTTTACCGCTCTCAGGAAGCACGTCATACGCGGTGTGCGATCGGAAAAAATTGAAGATGTTGTCCCTGTGAAGGGATTCGATCGTGTCACGTTCTGACTGGTGCTCGTTGGCAGTAGCCATCCTTGAAAATTGTTCCAATCACTCGGCCGATCGGAACAGATTGAGTCCAAGAGACGCGCGACGACTCGCTCCTCAGTAGAGAAAACTTAGAGGAAAAACATCCATCTGGACATTCTCAGCTTTTAAGATCCTGACAGCTTTGTGAAAAAGTTGCGATACGATGAAACAAAGCCTGGAGCAGCCTCTGTTGAAAACATGAAATCAGATCCGAGAGATTCAATGTGCATAGGGAGAGTACAAGATAGCTTTTCTGTCGTCTGTGCAATTCGTATTCTAAACTCCTTCTAATTGACGCACCCATTGACTTATCATCGTCAAATCTGACCATACCCCAGTTCTCTTCACTACCTGAAAATCAGCTCTGCTTGACAGCTAATTGTCCATGATTTCTCCGCATCGTTCCGATACTTTCACAATCTCATTCTCTCACAACGTTGCTCAAGGTTGCCTCAGCGCTTCACGTAAAACATCGTATTCTGCCCTGTGCCACCTACACTCAATCTGCTTTTAGAAGGACATCCTTTTCGGATCTGATTGCATGTCAACAACCTGCCTTCATACCAAAACTTCTTACTCTATCATTGAGACACTATCGCTTTCCCACTAGCTGCCACTCGGTGTATACGATGCATAGCAGTGATCTCAGCTATCCTTTGGGAATGCTCAGCTCACTTGCTTCTTCGCACTTTCCATCACACTCAATGTCATCGATCGCAGTAAGCTTGCTTCCTCGTTCTCACACTGGTGCATCATCGTCTACTGTACTGCAGATAGCTGCTCTTTCTACCGTGAGCAGCTCTTTCTCGTCTCTACACGAGTTTCCTGGAGCGATGTTGGGCATCTACTGCCAACCCCCGTCCTACAAGACCCATCGCGTCCAACCTCATCTCATTTCCTTTCTGTCCTCCGTCATCATCGCAATTCTAAAAGCATCTTCTGCTAAAACGCCTCCTCCTCCTCCTCCTCCTCCTCCTCCTCCTCCTCCTCCTCCTCCTCCTCCTCCTCCTCCTCCTCCTCCTCCTCCTCCTCCTCCTCCTCCTCCTCCTCCTCCTCCTCCTCCTCCTCCTCCTTCTCCTTCTCCTTCTCCTCCTCCTCCTCCTCCTCCTCCTCCTCCTTCTCCTCCTCCTCCTCTCTCGCTTCCCTCGCCCCCTCTTTCGCGCTCGCGGACATGCGAGCGGCAGGGAGGCCACGATGGGGGTAGGGTGGTAGGGTAGTAGGGTAGCTTGAAATTGTAAGGGTAGAATAGAAAAGTAAGGGTGGGGTAGTAATAGAGAGATTATCATATGCCATGGACCTTAGAAACAGGGGTGATCCCTCGAAGGGGGTAGTCTTTGTAGGGGTGATCATTGATGCACTTATGCTGGTGGGGGTTCAATGTTCAATGGGGGTAGTCAGAGGGGGGTGGTGCGGACTGGAGGGTACCAAGCTTGAGTTGCGAGCGCATGAGAAGATATCCCAGAATGTTTTTTTGTGTGAAAATTGAAATTTTAAGATAAATATTGAAATTAGAAGGTCAAATATGAATCTTAGTATCGCGACTAAATCGATTCAAATCATCATAGAATCCTGATCCGAGGCGAGCTCGAATCACTAGCCTCCACTTGAGTAATAAATCTAAAGATATAAACGATGCACTGTGAGAGGAAAGGGAGAGAAGAGGAAGAGGAAGAGGAAGAGGCTCTCCTCTCCTCTCC
>NW_005434667.1:303392-308024 GCF_000315625.1 Guillardia theta CCMP2712
CCTACCTTACCCTACCCTACCTTACCCTCTCCTGTCCAATCCCTGTCCACTCCCTCTCCACTCCCTCTCCACTCCCTCTCCACTCCGTCTCCTCTTCTTCTCCTCTGCTCTGCCGTCGCGCTCTGCTCTTGTTGTTTGTCCCCATGCTTCATTTCAGCTTTTTTCCATTTCTGAATGATTTGCTTGTTTGCTCAGGCTGCAGGCATGAGTAACAGCGGTGGTTCTGTGGTAGCAGGTGAGGATGGATCATCCTCGTTTCCGTTCATTTGCTCACGCTCATGCCTCTCAGCGCTTCACTTTCTCTTCTGGGTACGTGCAGCTGCGGGCTGGGCTCGTTCGTTTGTGTTGAGCAGAGGAGCGCTGGGCCCGGTCATGAAGTTGGCTTCCTCCGCCCCCTCGACCTCTGCATCCTCTTCCCCACAATTATCCGAGAACTTCTGTTTGATCTGTGAGTGTCATAGCGAGTGTGCAGCAGTTGAAGAGCCTGCAGGCAATGGTGAGGAAGTTCCCTGCCGCCTCAACTCCGAGCAGCTCCTCAAGAGTCTCCCGCGAGGACCTTACACCACTGCGAGGACGCACATGCACAAATTCGTCTTCGAGTTCGAGTTTCACAACAGGTTCGCATCCTCCGCATCCTCTTGTTGGCTCGTTTGTGCGCCTTGTGTCCTCTGTGTTCTCTTGCTTACTTCGAGTCTCCTGCATCGCCAAATGTTGACAGATGGTTCTAGTCGCATCGCGGAGAGCACGCAACTGATGGTCCAAGCAGGTGGGATGAGTGGAGAGAGCGAGCGAGGATAGAGAGCTGGGAGGGGAGGGGAGGGGAGGGAGAGAGACTCGAGGAGATGACGAGTTGCAAGGATCTCTCTTGAAACCACGAGAATACGAGAAACTCATCGACCCTCAGCGATTGAGACACGAGTGAAACAACTCCCTTCCCTCCTCCTCCTCCCCCGACACCTTCATCTTCACCTCTACCAACACCCGCACCTCCCCCGCCTCCTCAAGCCATTCCACCTCTTCCTCCTCCCCGTGCTCCTCCTCTTCCTTCTCCATGGCTCCCTTTCTCCTCTCACTCCTCTCTTGCCTGTACTTATTTCCTTGCCCCCACTTGCTGCTATGCTCCTGTAACTCCTTTACGACTGCTGCTCTCTTCGCCTCCTCTTCCTCTGCTTTCTCCTTCTGCTTTTCCGTCACATCCTGCTCATGTACCTGCCCCTCCTGCTTCTCCTCTGGCTGTTTTCTCCTCGTCTCGCGCCTTGCTGAGAAAGTTCAGGTACCTGAGCAATATCCGGGAGGCCGTGAGGCGATACCAGAAGCACAACGACAAGGAGGGCGAGATGAAGTTAACAACCCTACTCAATGGTGCCTCCCACACCCTCCTCGTCTTCCTGTCCATCTCCCTGACCGTCCCCGTCCCAACGTCCTTCGCTGCTCATGCTCTTTCCATCCCGCTGCTGATTGCTCAATGCAGTGGATGAACATGCAGATCACAAGTTGTACGTGCATGTTCAGGTAAAGCAGAGAATAGCAACAACACAGAGGAGGAGGAGGAGGAGGAGGAGGAGGAGGAAAGAAGGCAGCAAGAGGATTCAGAGGCGATGGAGGAGGGGTGGAATTGTAAGAGAGTGCGAAGGCACTAGGGAAGCGGCCGGAACATCCAGTGAAGGTTCAGGTGATGGGAGCACCTCGTGAGAACGTAAAGCTCCTTCCTCGAGCGACCTTTGGTCACCCGCTGCTCAGGCACATGCAAAGGACTCGGGCTGGGTGACAAGCAGGCAGGTAAGAAAGAGGAGGGGGAGGAGGAGGATGGGTTAATCGGTTGATTTCGCGTGGTCAGAGCCTGTGGGATGAGCGGAAGGATGAAGTTCACGAAGTGATTCTATGCAACGAGGAGGTGGACGGAAGGCAGAGAGCGATGGGGTGGAGGAGGACGAGAAAACCAGGGGGGAAGAGAAGATGCGAAGCGAGAAGGTGAAGGAGAAAGAAAGGAGGGCGTTGACAGCGGAAGCAGGGAAAACTCTTCGAGGGCCTCTCCTCCAACTTCTTCGTGCTCAAGAAGGACCAGGATGGGACACCCGTCCTCATCACAGCTCGTGAGCCCCTTCCCTCCCTCTCTCTCCTTCTTGTTCGCTTTTCCCTCCTCTCCTCGCCTACCCTCTTGCCTCCCTGTCCTCCCGTGACCTCATGAAGGTGATGGCGTCCTCCTCGGTACCGTCCGGTCCCTGGCCCTCAAGATGTGCGGCTCCTTGGGGATCAAGGTGGTGGAGGAAGCGCCGACCCTCCAGGTTCGCTGCGGATGGATAGAGGAGGAGGAGAAGCAGCAGCAGCAGCAGCAGCAGCAGGAGAAGGCAGACTGACTTGGGTGCTTAGGACCTCATGGAGAGCGAGGAAGTTTTCATTTCCAGCACGTCTCGTTGGGTTCTGCCAGTGGGAGAGGCACGAGATGAGAGCTGAGCTGAAGCCGAGCTGAGAAATTTTCAGGTAATTCTGCCGGACCAGTCCGTCATGACACCAGCTTCGACCACCATCACCAACCAGGTCAGAGCTCAGCAGGAGCCCAGCTATGAAAGCGACTGATCGCAGCCCACAGCTCCTGGATCTGCTCTTGCAGCATGTGCTCGAGAGCAGCACTGAGTTGTGACTCTACGAGCGAGGTTGAAGGAACAAGCAAAAAGAAGATGATGAGACGTGAAACGACCAGGCAGAGGACCCGCTGCCGTCTGCCGACTTGGTAATGAATCTTGAAAGTATGTCGATAGATTCAACAGAGGTTACAAACACTCCCTCAAGGATTTTCCGCATCGCTTCACTCAGATGCTTGACTGTTATCTTCTGTTATCCTGAGCGGGCGCAGCGGGCGCCGAGACCGAGACCGCCATTGACGGCGACGATGCCCAAGGACCCCGTCGCGGGGGAGCAAGCAGGCGAGCGCGGACCAGCCGCGAGCATCCCAGTGGCATCGAGCTCTCCGGAGGCATCAGACGTCACAGTGATGGACGGAGAGGCTTCGCCAGCTCCTCGACGGCCTTCAGCTCCACTCTTCGTCGGAGTCAGGCACTTTCTACCTTATGCAGGTTACTTTTGGTCTTGTTTTGTTGTGTGTGTTTGTGCAGCTTCTCGCTGTGCGCTGTGTGCATGCAGGTTTAGCTTGTTCCTGCTTTGTTCTGCTTGAGGAACTTTTTACCTTCTGCGAGTAAACATCCTCAGACTTATGCAAGTAAAACTCTGGCGTCGAGACCTCCGGCGAAAACTCGACAAAGTCCGAGGAGGAGGTTGTTGCACAGCCTCCATCTCTGCTCATTTTCCTGAGCGGGACCCGAGCCACTCCCGCTCAGGGTGTTGCGCCGCAACCAGACCCTACAATGCCAGCCCACGCGGGAAGCCACACAAGCAGAGAGGGGCAAGCGGCACAGCAGGGGACGTGAACTGTGCGCTGTGTGCCTGGAGGTTTAGCTTGTTCCTGCTTTGTTTTGCTTGAGGCACTTTTTACCTTCTGCCAGTAAATCCGTCTCTTACAGAGTGGCTCAGGTCTCGCTCAGGAAAATGAGCAAAGATGGTAGACTGCAAGACCCTATCCTGCGACTTGAGCGAGTGTGTCCTGCGGCTGTGCAAGGTGAGGATATCACGCTGCTGATCGGTCAGCGCAGCGCGAGCATGCACATGGCGAGGGAAGACGCGCATGACAAGAGGAGTCACATTGCGCTGCGCAGGCGGAGCAATAAAGTGCTCTTGGGCATTGCTGCGGCGTCGCCGCCGTCACGGGCGGCTACCACTGACTCGGCTACCGCTGACTCGGAGGCTAGCGAGGAGGACTACCTCGAGCGGTACCGTGTTCCAGTGTCCAGCCTCCCTCCGTCCGCTGCCCCTGGCGGACCCCCGGGCAGCGCCGGCTCCTTGTCGGCGGCTGCCCTTTCTCCGTCCGCGGCCGCCCGCTTTGTGGCGGCAGCGGACGTCTCGACTGACAGTGGTCAGTCGGCTGCCTCCGGGTATCGCGTCTAAGGGATTTTATTCCTCCTGCATGCTCCTGCTGCTTGTTGCTTGATTGCCTGACCCTTCGGCTGCTTGTCTGCGCGGCTTCGCGCTTGGGCTGGCGCTGCCGCGTCTGGGTGCCAGCAGTGCTGGATCTTTTCGGGCTTGTGTTTTGTGTGTGATTGTGCAGCTTCTCGCTGTGGACTGTGTGCCTGGAGGTTTAGCTTGTTCCTGCTTTGTTTTGCTTGAGGCACTTTTTACCCTCTGCCAGTAAATCCACTATATGCATGAGACGAGTCGACGAGAGCGCGCAAACCAGGGATGTATCCACTATTGAGTGTACCACAGATGCCGGGGGGCAATCATCAGGCATAGCAGCCGGGGCAGGTGGGATCGCCGCGCCATCTGCAGCCGGTGCAGGAGCCCTCACACGACGGTAGAGGATCGCTCCAGCATTATGAACGAAGTCGTGCGCCTCAACGAAGAAGGTCGCCAGAGGATGTTTCTGGGCACGGAGAGATCTCGAGCAGTGAACGTCCAGGCTATGAGGAGAGGGCAGCGTCCGGGACATTGGCTGGTCAGAGTACCAAGCGAGGAAGCGAGCGATAGCCGTATAGTAAACAGCGGGGTGTAGACCATCAGAGGGCGTGAACTTAACTCGTC
>NW_005434667.1:308124-312706 GCF_000315625.1 Guillardia theta CCMP2712
TCTAGCAGGTCGGGATGCGCGGCGAGGTACTGCGAGGAAGGCCAGCGGTGGTGATAGCATAGGATTTACTGGCAGAAGGTAAAAAGTGCCTCAAGCAAAACAAAGCAGGAACAAGCTAAACCTCCAGGCACACAGTCCACAGCGAGAAGCTGCACAATCACACACAAAACACAAGCCCGAAAAGATCCAGCACTGCTGGCACCCAGACGCGGCAGCGCCAGCCCAAGCGCGAAGCCGCGCAGACAAGCAGCCGAAGCCCATGCGCGAAGCCGCGCAGACAAGCAGCCTAAGGGTCAGGCAATCAAGCAACAGGCAGCAGGAGCATGCAGGAGGAATAACATCCCTTAGACGCGATACCCGGAGGCAGCCGACTGACCACTGTCAGTCGAGACGTCCGCTGCCGCCACAAAGCGGGCGGCCGCGGACGGAGAAAGGGCAGCCGCCGACAAGGAGCCGGCGCTGCCCGGGGGTCCGCCTGGGGCAGCGGACGGAGGGAGGCTGGACACAGGAACACGGTACCGCTCGAGGTAGTCCTCCTCGCTAGCCTCCGAGTCAGCGGTAGCCGAGTCAGTGGTAGCCGCCCGTGACGGCGGCGACGCCGCGGCAATGCCCAAGGACCGGCGTGACCCGACCGATGCCGGGGAGGAAGCAGGCGAGCTCGGACCAGCAGCAAGCACCCCAGGGGTGTCGAGCTCTCCGGAGGCACCCGACGTCACAGTGAGGGACGGAGACGCCTCCGAGTCGCCAGCTCCGCGCCGATCGTCGGCGCCACTCGACGTGTTTCCCCCATCGGAGTCGGAGACCTCCGGCGAAGACTCCTCCTCGGGCGACTCGACAAAGTCCGAGGAGGAGCTGTCCTCTGGCTCGAGAAGTGCTTGCGCCCGCAAGGGCGTCATGCGCCTCGCACCAGACAAGAGCGCCTCCAGCGTCAGCTGCATAGTGAGGCGCTGATAGGTGGCGGCGCGTTTGCGAGCCAGGACCTCAGCAGCAGGGCCGTCATCAGGCACGAAGTGCCGACCAAACGCCGAGCCGCATCCTCAAGAGGCATCGAGCGCTGAGCAATGATGTCCGCGAGATACCAGATGAAGCGGAGGGTGTCAGGATGCAGGGTACCGTCCGTCGAGATGGCAAGAGGGATGAACGCTCGAGGAGGAGTAGTCATAGCATATGCAGCGCGATGTTTGCGAATCTTCTCAGACGCTGCAACATGGAGGGCGTCGAGGTTGACCTCCCCCCACTTGGTCAGGTCGGCAGAGCTACCAATGTAAGGGTGGACCAACGTCACGTCCGCCATCAAGCCCTCGTACTGCTCGGACCCTCGATCGCGGATTCCAGGGATGTGGATATCGCCCTTCATCTTGCGGCCATGAGGATGGGAGGGTACCTGCCGTCGAGAACGAGGATCCCCCACTGTTTTCACTTTTTACCTTCTGCCAGTAAATCCTATACTGTATCGATGACACTCTGAAGACCAGCTTCGTTCAGCATCGACCGAATCGTACGAGTAAGGTTGTCATGCGCCGTGGGAAGCTTGGAGGATCGGCGTTTGCAGGTCTGGAGATGATGTGCAGCAACGGAGGGGTCGAGCTCGCGCTGACATCCATCACATTCCGTCGGACACTGCCGTGGTATTTCTCAAGCGCCAGGTGGACAGAGAGGTCAAAGAGACGAATCTGTGACTGGACCCACGGGAGAAACGGAGATGACCCCTGGAAGAAGAAGCGGAGCTTCTGAAGATGGCTCGCCCTCACCAGCGTCTTGAACATGAAGCCATGCTGGACGAGCCCGAGCTTCGAGAGCTCTTCGTTGAGGGTAGAAACCTTCGCTCGGAGCTGACTAGCATGAAATCCATCCGTGCCGATAGGCAGGCCGCCAAGTGTAATCCCGCCAGTGACGACCTCGAAGTGAAGAAGTTGAGTCTTGAGACGGTGCTTAAGGCTCTTCTTCAGCTGCGAGAGATCAGGGTGTTGATGCCAGGAGGGGATGTAAACTTTCGACTCGCGAGGTTGAATCTCTAGCTTCAGATCAGCCAACATGTACTTCTTCATAGCGGACGTAGCTGCAACGGCATCCTCGAGTGGACCGACAAGTACGATGTATAGGATTTACTGGCAGAAGGTAAAAAGTGCCTCAAGCAAAACAAAGCAGGAACAAGCTGAACCGGCAGGCACACAGTCCACAGCGAGAAGCGGCACAATCACACACAAAACACAAGCCCGAAAAGATCCAGCACTGCTGGCACCCAGACCGTCGGACGCGGCAGCGCCAGCCCAAGCGCGAAGCCGCGCAGACAAGCAGCCTTATAGGATTTACTGGCAGAGGGTAAAAAGTGCCTCAAGCAAAACAAAGCAGGAACAAGCTGAACCGGCAGGCACACAGTCCACAGCGAGAAGCTGCACAATCACACACAAAACACAAGCCCGAAAAGAACCAGCACTGCTGGCACCCAGACGCGGCAGCGCCAGCCCAAGCGCGAAGCCGCGCAGACAAGCAGCCGAAGGGTCAAGCAATCAAGCAACAAGCAGCAGGAGCAGCCTAAGGGTCAGGCAATCAAGCAACAAGCAGCAGGAGCATGCAGGAGGAATAAAATCCCTTACACGCGATACCCGGAGGCAGCCGACTGACCACTGTCAGTCGAGACGTCCGCTGCCGCCACAAAGCGGGCGGCCGCGGACGGAGAAAGGGCAGCCGCCGACAAGGAGCCGGCGCTGCCCGGGGGTCCGCCTGGGGCAGCGGACGGAGGGAGGCTGGACACAGGAACACGGTACCGCTCGAGGTAGTCCTCCTCGCTAGCCTCCGAGTCAGCGGTAGCCGAGTCAGTGGTAGCCGCCCGTGACGGCGGCGACGCCGCGGCAATGCCCAAGGACCGGCGTGACCCGACCGATGCCGGGGAGGAAGCAGGCGAGCTCGGACCAGCAGCAAGCACCCCAGGGGTGTCGAGCTCTCCGGAGGCACCCGACGTCACAGTGAGGGACGGAGACGCCTCCGAGTCGCCAGCTCCGCGCCGATCGTCGGCGCCACTCGACGTGTTTCCCCCATCGGAGTCGGAGACCTCCGGCGAAGACTCCTCCTCGGGCGACTCGACAAAGTCCGAGGAGGAGCTGTCCTCTGGCTCGAGAAGTGCTTGCGCCCGCAAGGGCGTCATGCGCCTCGCACCAGACAAGAGCGCCTCCAGCGTCAGCTGCATAGTGAGGCGCTGATAGGTGGCGGCGCGTTTGCGAGCCAGGACCTCAGCAGCAGGGCCGTCATCAGGCACGAAGTGCCGACCAAACGCCGAGCCGCATCCTCAAGAGGCATCGAGCGCTGAGCAATGATGTCCGCGAGATACCAGATGAAGCGGAGGGTGTCAGGATGCAGGGTACCGTCCGTCGAGATGGCAAGAGGGATGAACGCTCGAGGAGGAGTAGTCATAGCATATGCAGCGCGATGTTTGCGAATCTTCTCAGACGCTGCAACATGGAGGGCGTCGAGGTTGACCTCCCCCCACTTGGTCAGGTCGGCAGAGCTACCAATGTAAGGGTGGACCAACGTCACGTCCGCCATCAAGCCCTCGTACTGCTCAGACCCTCGATCGCGGATTCCAGGGATGTGGATATCGCCCTTCATCTTGCGGCCATGAGGATGGGAGGGTACCTGCCGTCGAGAACGAGGATCCCCCACTGTATCGATGACACTCTGAAGACCAGCTTCGTTCAGCATCGACCGAATCGTACGAGTAAGGTTGTCATGCGCCGTGGGAAGCTTGGAGGATCGGCGTTTGCAGGTCTGGAGATGATGTGCAGCAACGGAGGGGTCGAGCTCGCGCTGACATCCATCACATTCCGTCGGACACTGCCGTGGTATTTCTCAAGCGCCAGGTGGACAGAGAGGTCAAAGAGACGAATCTGTGACTGGAAACGGAGATGACCCCTGGAAGAAGAAGCGGAGCTTCTGAAGATGGCTCGCCCTCACCAGCGTCTTGAACATGAAGCCATGCTGGACGAGCCCGAGCTTCGAGAGCTCTTCGTTGAGGGTAGAAACCTTCGCTCGGAGCTGACTAGCATGAAATCCATCCGTGCCGATAGGCAGGCCGCCAAGTGTAATCCCGCCAGTGACGACCTCGAAGTGAAGAAGTTGAGTCTTGAGACGGTGCTTAAGGCTCTTCTTCAGCTGCGAGAGATCAGGGTGTTGATGCCTCTAGGATTTACTGGCAGAAGATAAAAAGTGCCTCAAGCAAAACAAAGCAGGAACAAGCTGAACCGGCAGGCACACAGTCCACAGCGAGAAGCTGCACAATCACACACAAAACACAAGCCCGAAAAGATCCAGCACTGCTGGCACCCAGACGCGGCAGCGCCAGCCCAAGCGAGAAGCCGCGCAGACAAGCAGCCTAAGGGTCAAGCAATCAGGAAACAAGCAGCAGGAGCATGCAGGAGGAATAACATCCCTTAGACGCGATACCCGGAGGCAGCCCGACTGACCACTGTCAGTCGAGACGTCCGCTGCCGCCACAAAGCGGGCGGCCGCGGACGGAGAAAGGGCAGCCGCCGACAAGGAGCCGGCGCTGCCCGGGGGTCCGCCAGGGGCAGCGGACGGATGGAGG